>NC_139347.1:58928928-59072420 GCF_055883805.1 Amblyomma maculatum | reverse complement strand
GTTCTGCCTGGCCTGTCCACGAAGCAGGCCTCAAACTCTGTTATTATCTCGCCCAGATCGGACAGCTGGGATTTCTTTAGTTCTCCTCTCTGCTCCGTCTTTTTGAGAAGCTCCTGAGCGTTGCTTCCTTTTCCGCTGAGGCAAATCAAGTTGTCCCCCATCTCCTCGGGAAGGTTTAACGTTAGATTTACCACGGCTTCCCTCTGCACATAAGGCTTCATAAGATTGCAATGATAAATGCGCACTGCTTTACGCCTATCGGGGATTTTCACTGCGTAGTTAGTGTCAGAAAGCTCTGCAACGACTTTAGCAGGTCCTTCCCACTGTACTTCGAGCTTATTCTTGGGATCATTGGCTTGCTCCATAGCTAAGTCCTCTCGGGTTCCACTTAAAAGTCTCGTGAGATTACTAGACACTGGCGGCAAGAGGTTACTTTCAAGAACGTCCTCATTCCGTGTCTTATCAAGCTCACTTTCATGTTGACTTATCTGAGATGCCTCGCTCTCAAAGTTTTCTGGCCCGCTATTTTCCGCATTTACCACTGTTTTAACTGCCGTTTCCTCCGCTGTTGATTTTTCTGAAATGAGCAGTGTAGCTAGTTCTCGCGCCTTTGAACGTGTTAAGGCTTGCACAACTCTGTCTCCGAAAAGGATGCCCCTCTTTCGCAGCAGCATGTCCGATTTGTTGGAGAACAAATACGGATAGCACTTAGGAAGCTTTCCTGAAACGGCAGCCTCGGTTGTTAATTCGCCGAAAGGGCCCTCGATGACCACGTTCGCGATCGGCAAGCACACACTCTGTTCCTCAACTACCTGTCGGATCCATGCACACTGTCCTGTATAGTCGGAAGGCGATACATACGCCGGATGGACAACATCCATCGTTGCGGCCGAATCGCGCAGTACCTTGCAAGGCTTCCCGTTGACTACTAGGTCATGCAGGTAGGGTTCTAAAAGCTGCATATTTTCATCGCAGTCCCTGACATACGAGAAAGCAATCTTTTCTTTCCGGCAGTTGACGGCAATGTGACCCTGCTCATTACACCTAAAGCATGTGAGCGGCTTCCTAGCCTCAAGCTTATTCTTTGTGTTCTGCACGTTGGTCACTTCCCCACTTTTCTCACTGCCGTCCTTTCTAGGGAATTTGCCTGAAGAAACCTTCATTTCTTCGTTTCCAACTCTAGCAAAGTGCCTTTCCTGACGGTTTTTCACACTGAACTTGGGATTGCGGGGCCTATCCACTGCTGGGTTGCTGAATTGTCGGCGCGAAGCATACTCCTCAATAAGTTCGGCAGCTTCAGTTGCCGACTTAATTTCGCCTCGGTCCTGTAACCAATTTCTTTCTTTTTCTGGGAGGCAGTTATAAAACTGCTCCAAAAGAATTTGCTCGACTACAGCGTCCCTATCACTGTAGGAATCTGTGCTCTTTAGCCACTCGCCCAAATTAACTCTTAAATTGTACAGGAATTCAGGGTAACTCTCGTCCCTGGACTTAGTAGCTTTCCGAAAACGTTGTCTGAACGCCTCGGCGCTAAGCCTATACTTTCTCAGAAGGCAAGCTTTGACCTTCTCGTAGTTGTCCGCGTCCTCCTTGCTTAGCCGCGCGACAACCTCCGCTGCCTCGCAGGGCAGAACCGTCAATAATCTCTGAGACCAAGTGTCTCGCTGGAAGGACAGTTTTTCGCAGGTTCGCTCAAAGTTAGCCAGATACAGACCGATATCCCCTGATATCACATATGGCTGCATGTACTTTGACATCTTGAAATCTGCCTCCTTGTTGAGAAGAGGTACCGCTAGCTGGGGACAATTGCCCGACCTCTTGCTCAACTCTAGTTCTAATTTCCGGAGCTCAATTTCTTGGTCCAGCTTTTTTGCTTCTCTTTCACGCTTCTTTTCCTCTTTTTCCCACTCACGTTCGCGCTCCCTTTCCTCTTTTTCCCTCTCAAGTTCACGCTCACGCCTCTTTTCCTCTTTTTCCCGCTCTTTCTGCTCTTTTTCCCGCTCCTTTTCCTCTTTTTCCCGCTCTTTCTGCTGTCTGAGCTGTTCCTTTTTTTGACCGATGAGGTTCCATGCTTCACTGAGCTCCTCATCATCGGCTCCCAAATCTGTGATTGCCTTTATAATCAAAGGTTTTCGTGCCAAACCACTTGTATCAATTCCCAATTCCTCACACAATTGCAACAGTTCCGGTTTCTGCAGCTTTTGTAGGTCCATGATCGCTCCGAGTGTCGGCTACTTCCAAAACAACAGTGCAAACTACCAAACCTAAAGGCGTTTCCACACTCTCTTTACCAGTTCTAAAATCTAACCCTGTTCTAGAACCTGGTCCACATCAGAAGAAAAGCCAAGCACTCACCCACACATGCGATCGATGTTCCGAGCTGCCCTCTTGGCCGATTGTTGCTCCTGCTTGTTGCTTGAGATGCCACCTCCGATCACAAGGTGTTGTGGCTTGTAGCTTCAGATCCACCTCCAATCACCAGATGTTGTGGCTTGTAGATCCAGATCCCAACTCCAGCCATCAGATGTTGTGGCTTGTAGATTCAGATCCCAACGCTGGGCACCAGTCGTTGTGCTTGTAGATTCAGATCCCAACGCTGGGCACCAGTCGTTGTGCTTGCAGATTCAGATCCCACCGCTGATCACCAGTTGTTGTGACGCTGGGGCTATGGCGACCCGGCCTTCACTTGGTAGCGTGCAGAGACTCCGGGTTGAAGAAGGACTGAATCTTCGAAGTTGGTAAAATATGTACAAGCAGGTTTACTGGCACTTTGAGAAAACGTATTTACAAGAATATTTCCATGAAGAAGAAGGGTACATCAGCAAAATGACAAGCGTTAAGAGTTCATAGCGAGAAGCGACTGGATGAGCCGTTTACCCAGGGCCCAGAGCGACATTTCGTGCTCTGCAGCGTCCTTAAAAACCCCCTATGTCCAGCCCCTCTCTGAAGATGCTGACCAACCAAATCCAGGGCACGCCCCTCAGGTATCGGCATCCAATCGAACACATCACTGCACTGATGGTCTGAAGCACTGACTGGTCCGGCATTCATTCGTTGGGCGTGATCACTTGTTGGCGGGAAAAGCTTGGGAACGGCGAGGAGAGGAGGTACATTTCTATTCTTCAGCAAAGAAACCACAGGCTGGTTCTGGGGGTTTTACTTCTCAGAAACCCGAGTGCACGTGGCGCCGCATAGGGCTCCCAACATGGTCCCTTTTCGACAATTGCAAATCTTTCCTGCATTCCCGGGAAATCACTTAATGGCCGTATGAGTCATGCTCTTCTCTTGTCCTGCACGTCAGCGGACATGTCACTCTGTCGTCTCCTTTGGATAGGAGGCATTCATCACTGGAGGATAGCACTTCTCGACTGGAAGGGTGAACAAAAGAAAGCACTTCCTGCTATTTCCCGCAGGGGGACGTTTCTTTGTGTTTTTCCAGACGTTCTCTTGACAGGGCCAATTTGGCATTTGCAGGTTGTCCACAAAGCAAAACATGCTTACAAAACAGGATTCCTGGAAACAGGCTCACTTAGAGCCAATGGACCATCACCACATATTCACAAAACTTTTCCATGCCCACAGGCGAACAATAGAGCGCGCAAATGCGGATGCTTGGTCGTAACAACGCCGACAACTCGAGCAACGGCTGACGCGTCTTGCTTGCGCGATTCAGAACGCATTAATCCGTTTATTAATTCGGTTTAAGTTCTTGATTTTTCTATACTATCTTGCCACCGAAGGAGCCAGAGTCCTTGAGGGAGGAGATGTAGATGAGCTGAAGGGAGAGGGATATTGGAGTGAGAAAGAATGCATATGCATGCGCGCCATGAGGCATATTGCACGCCCTCGATAACGCTTCAAAAACAAGTCACTGGGGCGCTGCACATGAAATGGAAGCGAAATGAAGAGAAGGGCACGCCGTGAAAGCAGCGGCCACTTAGCAAAGCGAATTGGTTAAGATGAAGCCTGCGATACCTCTCCGTCGAAGCAGCTATACACAAACTTACACGCGCGGTCGAATGTAGCCGCGCTTGAAGAAACGCGATGGGTGTTCGAAACAGCAGCGGGTTTGTTAAAAAATATACACTTGAAATCATAAACCAATCAGCACGCGCGATCAGAGTTATTTGGGCATTGATCACTTGGTGAACAGTTACCGCTGCGACGTCCGACTGGGCACGCGCGATGAAGAAACGGACAAAGAAGTCACTTGGGACCTGCAGTATAATGGTGCCAGGCGTAGGTTTGGTCCGTGACGCGCATAAGGCCAGGCCAGACATTGAGGAAAAGTAAAAGCGCGTACCTGTTACAGCTTCGCGGTGTGCATTAATTACGCGGTTCGCCGATACTTATGGATAAACAAGCACCGCCACGTTGCCTCTGAAGTCGCAGGCGATTGCATGCGCCAGCTGTGCAAGCAATCAAAGTGGTCGGTTACTGCGCACCCTTTCCATTATGCCGACGCCTCGTCGAGCACTACGCGCACAAAACGAGCATAGAAGATGACGGGGTTCTATGTAATGAAGTAACGCGTATATTCCGGGATAAATGATTCGAAAACTTCAAAAGTTTCGAAACCCAGGAATTCGCGACATGGAGTTGAACCGGAGTAAACGCAAGCGGACGAAATGAAGACAGCGAAGTACTACTATACTGGCGCCTCGCTGTATGTTCCCCTAACCGATAAGGTCACCGTATCATCTGAACGTGATGCTGTGGCAGCAGAAGTATAATGGACGCTGTAGATACTGTGGGGAACTGGCAGACAATTTTCACATGGTATGGGAGTGACAACGAAACCCAATCCTTAAACCCATCCCCAACTCTAACCGAGAGGCCGACGAAGGCGGGCGTGCTAAACGGATTAATTATCAACGAGCTCTGGTCCAACGAGCTTAAGGCAGCGGCTTCGACCAATGACGTCCCGGACTTGGAAAGTCACCTAGTATATAGGCTCTGCCGTCTCACTTTTGTATCAGTAAAATATCGTTAATCATCATCATTATCATCTGTAGACTGCACATGCATTAAGCGTGACCCATCAAGCCCCTGAACCATGCATGCCAGGTTTATATATCGCATAGCCGCGGACAGGAAACGAAAGTATATATAGTGAGAAAGTATATATATATAGTAAGATATGGAACCTTCTGGCATCAAGATGTCGGGCGGTTTCTAAATATATACGCACATATGACACGTTTTAAAACTTGTTTCCTCAATTCCCTTGAATGCCTTCTCCCACAGCACCATAACTTCGGGCGCCTGGCCAGAGTCGACCGCCAACACGCACTCCTTTTCAATACCGCTGTAGTGCTCGGCTGTTCCGCAACGACATGCAACCGACCGCGCGCGTCAGCCTCGAGACGGAGACCGCACATGCCGCAGGCAGCCCTCATTATTACACCTTCTCAGCCGTGTTTAGATACCACAGAGTCTGAACTTCCTGCTTGCGTCGAAGCTGACATTCGAGTGCTTGCTAATAAACAGGGGACATCATTATGCATGAACACCAGCGGACGAGAAAAGCCTATACGTGTTATAATTCTGCACTTAAAGAGAGTTAAAACACGAGCATCGACTAACGTATCCCGATAACGATCAAGCTAGCTAGCTCAGCTCAGTCCCGTTTCCGCAGATTCATGCATTCCCCAGAACACGTAATGACTACTCACGTCAAATAACCCGTTCCACAAGAGGCCGCTCGAAAAGATTTCGAAATGCACGGTGCGGCACGCGCGTGTAATACATATAGACGGAGGAATAAAATAAGACGCAAGATTCACCAGCAGGTGAGATAAGGCCTTTAAGGCGAGATATAAGACATCACTAGGGCCGTATAGTATAGTATATATATGTTTATATATATATATATATATATATATATATATATATATATATATATATATATATATATATATATATATAGGGAGGGGGTTGAAGCTCGAATGGGTCCGGTAGGTCATAAACTTGAAGCAGGTGACACACGGTGGAAAAAACAACACTTTAATCCGGCGTTTCGGCCGGGGTCCGGCCTTTGTCAAGGAATGTAGAAAGAAGCTGTCGGTTCCCATTTCTTATATACCTGCACAATCGAAGAACACGTGATTGTGCAGGTATATAAGAAATGGGAACCGACACCTTCTTTCTACATTCCTTGACAAAGGCCGGACCCCGGCCGAAACGTCGGATTAAAGTGTTTTTTCCACCGTGTGTCACCTACTTCAAGTGTGTGTATATATATATATATATATATATATATATATATATATATATATATATATATATTGCGTACGCTCTTTGGGGGGGGGGGGGGGGGGGGGGGAGGCTGCATATACTAAAGCAGGACTTTGTGCGGGTCACGCTATATAAAAAATATACGTTTGCGATTCCAAAAGCCGCAGTGAAGGCCAGCTGATTCTACGGAATGGCTGTATAAGCTTATAACGCAGTTGTCAGAGGGCATTGCTACTCGGCGACTTAAAACGTCTCTTAGTGGTCCAAAAATTTCATAGTGGTACATAAACTGTCCTTTAAGGGTGTGGGATTCGGGCTTGCTGCGGCTGCCCTTTGCGCGGCCGCCGCCCGCTTCCCAGTTGTTCTCCCCGTTCCCTTTCGCCCGCCTGAGGCGGCGGAGAGGGGCTCGAGCGACTTGTCACTGTCGTTCGGGCCACAGCTCCGCCCTGGCGTCCCAGTGACTGTTCTCATTGGCGCCTTTTGGCGGGAACACGGCACCGCTTCGACAGCCGCGCTCGCGCGACTGTCCGAGCGGAGCTCAGAGAGGGAGACTCCTCCGAGACATCGCAAGGTGCGTACGCTACTGTTTTTGTCTGCCGGCCTTTGTCCGCGCAGACCAGTGTGTACTCGAGTTCGTCTGCTCCGGGTCTTACCTGAGAGCGAAGCTCGAGCCTGTCGATGGTGATCCAACGATCCGCGACAGGCGTACCTTGCGGTGGTTGCCCACACTCTCTCAAAGGAACCCTTTGGTCACTGCGAGAGAGATCACAGCACGCCCTTGCGTGCTTGCGGCGCGCACTTCGTGCGCGCAGGGGAGCCTAGCTCCTCGCGCGCTCCCTTGACACGGTGACTGCGTATGTGTGTGTATGTGCGTTTGTAAATATGTGTATATGTGTGCGTATGTGCGTTTGTAAATATGTGTATGTGTGTGCGTATGTGTGTGTGTGCCGCTGGAGGATGGCGTTTCAATAAACGTCTCCTTTGCGAACTCGGAGGTTTGTGTCCTTGCAGCGAAGTGCTCTCCTCCCGATGGAGGTTGAGTGCGCGCTGCAGTGTTTCAGTGTGCGCGTGGTGACGGCTGATCGGGGCTTCGGCTCGCGCGACGCTCGAACCCGCGGTGGTTCGTGGCCTATGTCCAAGTAGGAACCACAAGGGATAGAAAGGGCGCAGCGGTGCGGGCCTCAACTGTGCTCCGAGGGAAGGGCGTGAATGAGGGAGTTAATTCCAAGGAACTTGAAAAAGAAAGGAAAAAGAGCTGCCAAGGAGTCGATCTGGAATAGATTCTATCACCTTGGGACCCAGCACACGGCACAACCATGTAGCCACTGTGGAAAGGGGATAGCCAGAACTTTAATGTGGAGAGCGTTATACGGTTCGATTGTAGGAGCACGGACGGTCGGAGTATCGTAAAGAACACATGTTAACCAGCTTTGCTAAAGGTTTGTACAGACATGCGGCTCACACATGCCCGACAGAGAGAGCGCTTGATTATGGAAAGTGTCAACGAGTAGAAGCAAACGTAACAAGATTAATGGCTGGACTGAACGATGATGCCTGTATAGGCGGACAGAGAGATTTAGAAATGTCAGTCAGCGCAGGTCAAGCCCTTGTTACATACTGACGAGCCGCGAAACGAGAGACAGGCGTGGTAATTCTAGAATCGAATCTTGGGCGATTGCGTGCGTTGCATACAGTGCGTGAGCGTGCCAGAAACGAGTCATCACGCGAAGACGGGTTGGATACAGGGCGCGCGACCGGTTGCAGCTGTTTCCGCGCGGTTCTCTCAACGGGTTGACGGCAGTGGGAGCAGCTCAGCTGCGAGGGAAGGAATTATTTTGGGCAGCTGTCGAGAGAGCAACGCTGGCAGGCGAACCTGCTCTGATGCGCGCCGTATTTTATACCGCGAGAGAGATGAGAATTACGAAACGACGCGAACTTGTCTCCAGTTACATATATGTATATCCCTCTACATTTGGCACGGTCCCTGTCTTACCTTTTTTTTTTTTTTAATTCATTCGCTTTATTTTTCCTTCCGACTCGTATATTCTTCGCTTTCAAAGTCGCCGCGTTCTGTGGTGCGTATGCTCGCACGGGTAAAAATCCGCGTGAAGTGTGAAGAAAAATATACACAGCGCCCAGCTCACAACCGACAGTATGACAAGCGTCGCACGCTGGTGGGCATCATGAAGTATCTTTTACCAAGGAACCTTCCTTAACACCGAGTGTAGCCTGTGCCGAAAAACAAGACCAGGAAACGAGACAACTAAAAATGATAAACTTCATCCTGTGTATTAGGCCCGAGTGCAAAACTTTAAACGCATAAGAAAGGTATTCGAATTGTTTTTATCCGAACTGCAGCTCTTTGGACTCCATTATCGGAACGTACACCGATGTTCGATTGCTTTTCGAGGGCCTCACGTTCACGGCGGCTAGATTCCGGTCTCGACCAGTGCCCCACTGTTTTCGCCACTGTGTTAATCGGAGAGGAGAAGGCGGGGAAAAAGAAAAAAGTCAAGTAAAAGCAATCTGTATCGATGGACACCTCAACCGCTGGCGAAACGGTATGAGCGAGGGGACCGAAGAGAGGAAGAAGATAACGACCCGAGTTTGAATGGTGACTCTACGAGGTTCTGCGAGATACTGCGAGAGCTAGGCAGGCACCACTTACAAGTGTCTCTAAGCGGCGCCGAGTGCCTATTATAAACCCAAGCAAGATGCAAATAAACGCCCTCGAGAACGGAGGAACGACGGGAGGACCGAAGAGAGTTGATCTGCATTCCGCGAAATCGGCGGGCAAATAGATTGGGCCTGGCGAATAATTATTCTCACGAACTTGCGAGTGCCCTTTGCGTGCTCGGCACTTGAACTGGTCTACCTTTTCTGATTGGCTTTCTAAATACTTGGAAAGCGGGCTTCCCTTCCACAGCGCTGACAGGCTGACATCATTCCTTTAGTTCGACCTGGCTGCAGTTGTCGCGGAAGCGTTGGTTTAATATTTTTGCCCTTCTCCAGTCTCGGTCCTCGGAGGAGATGTGGATCGTTTGGAATGGGGTCATAGACGATCTCCTCCAGGCTCCATACAGTGCACAGCTTGCAACGGTTTATTTACACACTGATCACAGCTTTTTACACATCGAACAGGGCGGTCACTTTTACTCAGAACGTCCGGCATCGTCAGGCCAGCGCTCGCCCTTCCTAGACCGATCTTCTTTCCAATACACGTAGCTGTTTCTCGTTCTAAGGGGCCAGTCAGCGCAAAGCTTGACCAGGTTGGATCGGAAAAAATTTCTATCAAACTGAAAGCACCAATGGCACACCGGTGTCCACGAGGTTGTTTACATGGGAGCACGGTGTGTATGCATGCGTATACAGCACACTGGACAAAGGCACGAAAAATACATCGGTCACAGAGACAACACCAGCGCTTAGCCATGGTTGTGGTAACCCTTTCATATCCCTTTCTGGGGCACCGCTATTCGGTAACAGCGCGACTCTCCAAGGTCTTGCTTCCAGTAGTCGGATGATCGCCGTTGTCTCTCAACAAAATTCTTTATATTTGTTTTAAACCAGACAGACTTCAGCGCTGCGAACCTTTTAGAAATAAATAATTAAAATGACCGTCAACGGCTTCGGAGAGTGAGATTCCGATGGCCCGCTGCTCAAATTCGGCCCACAAACTAACTCCTTGCGTTATCATATATTCTGGACTCCGGTAATAACAGCTGCAAGGACCGCTTCGTGAACTTCTCTCAAAAGCCGACGGTGTGCAAAGTCCAAAGGGGATGCATCAGTACTAGTGCAGCTTTACCAGAACTCTTCAGATCACGGGATATGTACTTAGACAGAGTATAGTCAGACACCTATGTAGCACCCCAGAAGTGAGGAAATAAAGTATTCCTTTACCTTCGGAGATTTTCAAACTTGGACACGCCGAACTGCTTAACTGTATATAGAGAAGCGAATCCCATGTTTGGTTTCATCACTGTTCACCCGCATATACGTACTATTGTGACAACGCCGAAACCTGCGAAACTCCACCAGCTCTATTAGCAGACTCGCCTATCTAACATACGTTCGCGGACAGTTGGTATTTGTCTCATCTGTATGGTCTCTCCATCAAAAATACCTCGTGGAAATGTTTAAATCCATTCAAAACACAGCTGCCCGGTACATCTGTGGTGTTTATAGCCCCCTCGCCAGTATTTCCCAGCTTAAAAAACTTAAGGATTGTCGTGACGCTGGGGCTATGGCGACCCGGCCTTCACTTGGTAGCGTGCAGAGACTCCGGGTTGAAGAAGGACTGAATCTTCGAAGTTGGTAAAATATGTACAAGCAGGTTTACTGGCACTTTGAGAAAACGTATTTACAAGAATATTTACATGAAGAAGAAGGGTACATCAGCAAAATGACAAGCGTTAAGAGTTCATAGCGAGAAGCGACTGGATGAGCCGTTTACCCAGGGCCCAGAGCGACATTTCGTGCTCTGCAGCGTCCTTAAAAAACCCCCTATGTCCAGCCCCTCTCTGAAGATGCTGACCAACCAAATCCAGGGCACGCCCCTCAGGTATCGGCATCCAATCGAACACATCACTGCACTGATGGTCTGAAGCACTGACTGGTCCGGCATTCATTCGTTGGGCGTGATCACTTGTTGGCGGGAAAAGCTTGGGAACGGCGAGGAGAGGAGGTACATTTCTATTCTTCAGCAAAGAAACCACAGGCTGGTTCTGACAAGGGGTTTTACTTCTCAGAAACCCGAGTGCACGTGGCGCCGCATAGGGCTCCCAACATTGTCCCTTTTCGACAATTGCAAATCTTTCCTGCATTCCCGGGAAATCACTTAATGGCCGTATGAGTCATGCTCCTTTCTTGTCCTGCACGTCAGCGGACATGTCACTCTGTCGTCTCCTTTGGATAGGAGGCATTCATCACTGGAGGATAGCACTTCTCGACTGGAAGGGTGAACAAAAGAAAGAAAGCACTTCCTGCTATTTCCCGCAGGGGGACGTTTCTTTGTGTTTATCCAGACGTTCTCTTGACAGGGTCAATTTGGCATTTGCAGGTTGTCCACAAAGCAAAACATGCTTACAAAACAGGATTCCTGGAAACAGGCTCACTTAGAGCCATTGGACCATCACCACATATTCACAAAACTTATCCATGCCCACAGGCGAACAATAGAGCGCGCAAATGCGGATGCTTGGTCGTAACAGCCTCCTCCCCCGCCAGAAGAGACTCGGAGGGCAGCAGTCCCAGCTGCTGCATGAAGAGACGACTTAATGGCCTGCACGTGAACGCTTGAAGCTCGCTGTTGCTTGTCGCGTTGTCTTGATTGTTGTAGGCCAAATCGAGCTGTCTGAAACTCAACCACATGTCGAAGCAAGCACTCGGCTCCCGTCTGAAGAGACCAGGTTAAAAGAAAACTGCCATTGTTGTTCGAGAAAAGCCCACTCTCAAGACGTTCAGGACCTACGTATTCCTAGAAAACCAAACGTGCTGCTTTACATAGCCACACATATACAAGCGCACGAAGAAAGAAAAAAAAAAAACCTGATTATCAATTTGGATACATGGTGAGGAACATCTCGGACCGCTTAGAAAGAGCGGCTAAGCGCGTCCGCATTCCCATTTAACTTCCCCTTTTTGTATCTTATTTCAAAATTGTACTGCTGTAAAATCAAGCTCCACCTAAGAAGGCGACTGTTCTTCGATGTCGCAGTTTGCAGCCAAGCCAGGGGACAATGGTCCGTCTCTACGGTGAATTTGGCCCCTCCAAGATAGCACTGCAATTTTTGAATGGCCCATACAATGCAAGCGCACTCTTTCTCTGACGCGCAATAAGCCCTCTCTCTAGAACTCAGCTTTCTGCTCAAGTAGAGCACGGGGTGCTCATTACCGTCGTCATCTCTCTGGCAGAGAACAGCACCTAACCCTCGATCACTGGCATCACACTGGACCGTGAATTCTCGGCCATAGTCTGGAGCTCGCAATACCGGACGGCTAATCAGCACAGCCTTCAGGTTTACGAAGGAGGCTTCCTTTTGTTCGTCCCAAACTACATTTGTCGGTTCTGTCTTGCGGAGAGCGTCGGTCAGAGGGCTAGCCAAAGCTGAATAGTTAGGGATGTAGTGATTGTAGTATCCCGTCAGACCCAGGAATGCTCGAATTTCCGTCTTCGTGCTCGGCCGCGGGTAGTCTGCTACCGCAGAAATCTTAATCTCGCTGGGTTTCCTGAAACCCTGACCTACATTGTGACCCAAGTAGTCCACGGTCGCCCTTGCCAGGCAACATTTCTCGGCCTTTACGGTTAGTCCAGCTTGACGCAAAAGGCTCAGTACAGCTCTTAGATGTACCATATGGTCCGCCCATGAGTCGGAAAAAACCGCAATGTCATCTAAATAAGGCACCGCGAATGTTTCACACCCCTTTAAAACCCTATCCATGAGTCGGGAAAAACAAAATGGAGCATTTTTGAGCCCGAAACTCATCATTGTTGGCTGGTAGCTGCCCGTCGGAGTGACGAAAGCCGCGTATCTGCTGGCGCGTTCAGTGAGCGGTACTTGCCAGTATCCTCGAGTAAGGTCCAGCGTAGTCACATATGCCGCTCTACTGACCTGTTCTACTCTCTCCTCAATATTCGGAATAGGATACACTTGATCCCTGGTGAGAGAATTTAGCTTTCGGTAGTCTACCACAGGCCTAGGGTCTTTACCTGGAGCTTCTACTAAGATCATAGGCGAAGCATAATCGCTTTCCGAGGGTTTTATTACTCCTAATTCCAGCATGCGAGTTACTTCCCTATCCAGAATTTCTCTTTGCCTTGTAGAAAATCGGTAGCACCTTGATCGCACTGGCACGTCTGAAGTCAGCTCAATATTGTGCTCAGTCAAATCAGTTCTGCCTGGCCTGTCCACGAAGCAGGCCTCAAACTCTGTTATTATCTCGCCCAGATCGGACAGCTGGGATTTCTTTAGTTCTCCTCTCTGCTCTGTCTTTCTGAGAAGCTCCTGAGCGTTGCTTCCTTTTCCACTGAGGCAAATCAAGTTATCCTCCATCTCCTCGGGAAGGTTTAACGTTAGATTTACCACGGTTTGCTCCATAGCTAAGTCCTCTCGGTTTTCACTTAAAAGTCTCGTTAGATTACTAGACGCTGGCGGCAAGAGGTTACTCCCAAGGACGTCCTCATTCCGCGTCTCATCAAGATCACTTTCAAGTTGACTTATTTGAGATGCCTTGCTCTCAAAGTTTTCTGACCCACTGTCTTCCGCATCGACCACTGTTTTAGCTGTCGTTTCCTCCGCGGTGGATTTTTCTGGAATTAGCAGTGTAGCTAGTTCTCGCGCCTTTGAACGTGTTAAGGCTGGCACAACTCTGTCTCCGAAAAGGATGCCCCTCTTTCGCAGTAGCATATCCGATTTGTTGGAGAACAAATACGGATAGCACTTAGGAAGCTTTCCTGAAACGGCAGCCTCGGTTGTTAACTCGCCGAAAGGGCCCTCGATGACCACGTTCGCGATTGGCAAGCACACACTCTGTTCCTCCACTACCTGGCGGATCCATGCACACTGTCCTGTATAGTCAGAAGGCGACACATACGCCGGATGGACAACATCCATCGTTGCGGCCGAATCGCGCAGTACCTTGCAAGGCTTCCCGTTGACTACTAGGTCATGCAGGTAGGGTTCTAAAAGCTGCATATTTTCATCGCAGTCCCTGACATACGAGAAAGCAATCTTTTCTTTCCGGCAGTTGACGGCAATGTGACCCTGCTCATTACACCTAAAGCATGTGAGCGGCTTCCTAGCCTCAAGCTTATTCTTTGTGTTCTGCACGTTGGTCACTTCCCCACTTTTCTCACTGCCGTCCTTTCTAGGGAATTTGCCTGAAGAAACCTTCATTTCTTCGTTTCCAACTCTAGCAAAGTGCCTTTCCTGACGGTTTTTCACACTGAACTTGGGATTGCGGGGCCTATCCACTGCTGGGTTGCTGAATTGTCGGCGCGAAGCATACTCCTCAATAAGTTCGGCAGCTTCAGTTGCCGACTTAATTTCGCCTCGGTCCTGTAACCAATTTCTTTCTTTTTCTGGGAGGCAGTTATAAAACTGCTCCAAAAGAATTCGCTCGACTACAGCGTCCCTATTACTGTAGGAATCTGTGCTCTTTAGCCACTCGCCCAAATTGACTCTTAAATTGTACAGGAATTCAGGGTAACTCTCGTCCCTGGACTTAGTAGCGTTCCGAAAACGTTGTCTGAACGCCTCGGCGCTAAGCCTATACTTTCTCAGAAGGCAAGCTTTGACCTTCTCGTAGTTGTCCGCGTCCTCCTTGCTTAGCCGCGCGACAACCTCCGCTGCCTCGCAGGGCAGAACCGTCAATAATCTCTGAGACCACGTGTCTCGCTGGAAGGACAGTTTTTCGCAGGTTCGCTCAAAGTTAGCCAAATACAGACCGATATCCCCTGATATCACATATGGCTGCATGTACTTTGACATCTTGAAATCTGCCTCCTTGTTGAGAAGAGGTACCGCTAGCTGGGGACAATCGCCCGACCTCTTGCTCAACTCTAGTTCTAATTTCCGGAGCTCAATTTCTTGGTCCAGCTTTTTTGCTTCTCTTTCACGCTTCTTTTCCTCTTTTTCCCACTCTTTCTGCTGTCTGAGCTGTTCCTTTTTTTGACCGATGAGGTTCCATGCTTCACTGAGCTCCTCATCATCGGTTCCCAGATCAGTGATTGCCTTTATAATCAAGGGTTTTCGTGCCAAACCACTTGTATCAATTCCCAATTCCTCACACAATTGCAACAGTTCCGGTTTCTGCAGCTTTTGTAGGTCCATGATCGCTCCGAGTGTCGGCTACCTCCAAAACAACAGTGCAAACTACCAAACCTAAAGGCGTTTCAACACTTTTTACCAGTTCTAAAATCTAACCCTGTTCTAGAACCTGGTCCACATCAGAAGAAAAGCCAAGCACTCACCCACACATGCGATCGATGTTCCGAGCTGCTTTCTTGTTGGCCGATTGTTGCTCCTGCTTGTTGCTTGAGACACCACGTCCGATCACAAGATGTTGTGGCTTGTAGATTCAGATCCACCTCCAATCACCAGATGTTGTGGCTTGTAGATTCAGATCCCACCGTTGGTCACCAGTTGTCGTGACGCTGGGGCTATGGCGACCCGGCCTTCACTTGGTAGCGTGCAGAGACTCCGGGTTGAAGAAGGACTGAATCTTCGAAGTTGGTAAAATATGTACAAGCAGGTTTACTGGCACTTTGAGAAAACGTATTTACAAGAATATTTACATGAAGAAGAAGGGTACATCAGCAAAATGACAAGCGTTAAGAGTTCATAGCGAGAAGCGACTGGATGAGCCGTTTACCCAGGGCCCAGAGCGACATTTCGTGCTCTGCAGCGTCCTTAAAAAACCCCCTATGTCCAGCCCCTCTCTGAAGATGCTGACCAACCAAATCCAGGGCACGCCCCTCAGGTATCGGCATCCAATCGAACACATCACTGCACTGATGGTCTGAAGCACTGACTGGTCCGGCATTCATTCGTTGGGCGTGATCACTTGTTGGCGGGAAAAGCTTGGGAACGGCGAGGAGAGGAGGTACATTTCTATTCTTCAGCAAAGAAACCACAGGCTGGTTCTGACAAGGGGTTTTACTTCTCAGAAACCCGAGTGCACGTGGCGCCGCATAGGGCTCCCAACATTGTCCCTTTTCGACAATTGCAAATCTTTCCTGCATTCCCGGGAAATCACTTAATGGCCGTATGAGTCATGCTCCTTTCTTGTCCTGCACGTCAGCGGACATGTCACTCTGTCGTCTCCTTTGGATAGGAGGCATTCATCACTGGAGGATAGCACTTCTCGACTGGAAGGGTGAACAAAAGAAAGAAAGCACTTCCTGCTATTTCCCGCAGGGGGACGTTTCTTTGTGTTTATCCAGACGTTCTCTTGACAGGGTCAATTTGGCATTTGCAGGTTGTCCACAAAGCAAAACATGCTTACAAAACAGGATTCCTGGAAACAGGCTCACTTAGAGCCATTGGACCATCACCACATATTCACAAAACTTATCCATGCCCACAGGCGAACAATAGAGCGCGCAAATGCGGATGCTTGGTCGTAACAGGATATTCAGCTACTTGAAATCCGTCGTTCAATTTCCCTTCTGTGTTTATTTCATAAATATGTTTACACCCGCCCTTCATTTCTGCCTCTGGAATCACCTCCCCGCTTTTCGCAGCGTTTACATAATCATCTTAGCTTCAACCGCATATATGGCAAAACTCGGTCATTTGATTCATCTGCTTTACCTGCAGCAATTAGGCTCTGAAATGATCTTCCTGATGCATAGTTTTTGTATCTGACCCTGAAGAATTTAAAAAGCACTTGCGAATGCCTTTATCACTACAGTATTGTTCGAAATATTGCATCAGCCTCAGTTGTTTCTAATGTTGTTTTCGGATGTACCACTGTTTCAGTTATACCTGCTTTTTTTTTGTTTGTTTGTTTCATGTTCGCATTTCGTTCTTTCCATTTTCTGTGGTCGTGCTCGGTTTAATTTTCAACCTGTTTTGAATCTACATTATGCTCCTTTCATGTACTTGCTGTGTACCGCGTCCGATGTACCGTTGTACTGGATTATAATTTCTGTATGTTCATTTCCTTTTACGTGCCCTCCCTCACCCAATGCGTTTCGAGGCCTGTGAGGGACAAATAAAACCTGTGCAGCCGTCGAGCATGACGGTGCAGTATACCCCTTCGTTGTGCAATGATGCGCTAGGCAGGTTGACGATGACAGGTCTCGACCTCGAACGAATCATCGCCAGCGAACAGCGAGGCACTAATTTGTCAATGTCAGGCTCTGACGCCCTTAACCCTTAGTTCTCCCCTTCATAGCTGCAGCCGCCACGCGCGCAGTATATGGTGGAACACACAAAAGCTACACGTTGTTCTTTCTCTCTTTCTTGGGGGTTCCAGTCCTATAGTGATGGCGCAAACAGTTGAGCGAAGCAGCAGCGGAACGACTCCGCACAAATAAAATGGCTGCCCGCCGTCGCTCCTAAAAGGTCGCGCAGCGGCAGAAGCTGAGACAAAGGACCAGCTTGCCTATAGCCCGGTCTCTCCAGCAACGGCTCTACCTCATTTAGTGTTTTTTTTTTTTTTTTTTTTTTTATCGCCAAATTTTATAGTTCTTCGTTCACCGACACTGCCGGGAACCAATTTGTCGAGAGAAGAACGCGGATCGCGATAGCCCCGCATCGAAAACTCGGCAGCGGCAGCAACAGCAGTGAAGAGGCTATAAAGTAGAAAGAAAAACGGAGACGGGGGCGGGGCAGTGACCCGCGGCGTCGCCATTTAGCCGCTGCCGAGATAGACGCGGCGAAAGAGGGGAGAGAGACCGCACAAGCCCGCTCACAGAGCTCAATGCGCAACTTTTTAGATGCACACGCACACACGCACTCAAGCTAAGCGCGAAGGCAGACGCGCAATTGAATCTATGGGCCCGCGCCCGGTTGGCAAACCCGCCGCCCATCACGAACACCGAGATCGCATGATGCCGCGGCGCCGGCGACCGCAAGTATTGCGGTAGCCCTTGGCATAGGAGGCAAGAGGAGCCTAAGAGGATTAGGCTCCGCAAATCTCCGCGTTGCGAGCACGCGTTCCAAATCGTGATGGATGAGGCCGAGTGCTCGCTCCGCTGCCCCCGTATATATTCGCAGAGATGCGTTGGGGCCAATGTGTGCAAGGGAGGGCAGGGGGGGGGGGGGGGGGGGGGGGGGGGGGGCAAGGAGACACAATGTGAGGCAAGAACCCGTGACGGGCTCTGATTTTCTTTATTCCAGCTCGAATACTTCTCCGCTGTGCGTCGTTAAGGTGACGACGGACGACGCAAGAGGGACGTCACAAGCACGGGTCGGGGTATATTCCACATCTGATTGCGAAACACTGCTGTGGACGGTCAACACGCGACGCGAGACCGGTTTAAGTGGATTTTAACGGCACTACTCAACTATGGCGCAACACAAGAGTAACGAATCGGATATACGTTGCGGGCAGCAGATAACCGATGATCTGTTTGGAAAACAGAGATGTAGAAAGGGAGAGAGGAGATTAGGCAGTAACATCGAGATGAGCAAATTGGCCGGGATAGGGGCCCATACATGATCATACACAGGGTATGATCACCGCCGCTGTCTCAGGAAATGGATAGGTCACAGAGAGAGATCTTTGTCCTTGAGGAATTGATAGCGATAACGATGGCGAATAGTATTACACTGATAAATACTCGTCACCGCTGACCCGACCAGCAACTCCGTTAAACTGAAAATTTTCGCTCAGCGCAACAAAGTAGGATAACCAACTTCCTTCGAGCCACACGCGGCCCAAACTATCTTCTTTACCGCGCTGTTGACACTACCTGACAGTGATGTAACAGGATGCTTAAGAAGCAACGAATGAATATGCAAACAGTGAGTAAAAAAAAAAAATGCAAGAACGGAGACTCAAGAACGCTCCTTCGTCAATGCGTACAGCGGCCGCCATAATGGAGTCCGGAGAAGACGAGGCAGCTCATCAGTAGTGAATGGACTCTGCCTGAAACATTCAGCCCTTAACGCTGCTTCACCCCCTCGTCTCAAAGGACCCCAGCTGCGGGCGACAAATTTCCGCCCGACGTACCGAGCGCTCTAAGCCATGGAGGATGGCTCTAAGCGCTCTAACGAGTGCACGCCCTCTTTAGACAAGTGGCTACGAGAAGAGGCAGTCAAGTGGAGGCAGTGACTGATGAACGGGACGACACTGCACTTAACTGCACGGACGCCGGCGCTCGCTCGCTCCCGACGGCTGCGAAACAAACCTGGTCGCCTCGGGAGCTGCTTAATACGCAGGCAGTCAGTTGTTCAGCGAAAGGCGTGCGGAGAAGATGCGTGGCGGATTGCCGGCGGAGAAGTGGCGCTGGCGAGTGCACCTCGTCGCCGGCAGCTGCAGCCGCCGCTGCACTCCTCGAAATTAACCCCGACCTTTGGCGGTGCGCCGTCGCGCAGCGCTGCTCTCTCCCGCCACGCACCGGCAGGCGCACCAGTGCGCTAGGAGCAGTCGCAACAAAGCCTCACCGAGCAGGGGGAAAAGACAAGAGAGAGATTAGGCCGCCAGCTTTCCTGCGTCCTAGGTTCCTTGGGCTACTGCTTTCCTTTCCTTTCCTTTCCTTTCCTTTCCTTTCCTTTCCTTTCCTTTCCTTTCCTTTCCTTTCTCACTATATTGTCATTTTTTTGTTTGAACCGTGAGTGAAGCGATAACGCGTCTTTTCAGCCGCCGGTGTGAATGGGCTATCAGGGACAGGCGGTTGCGCAGGACGGCTTAAAACGCACGAGCCAGCGCGTAAATAAACCTGCGGAAGGAACGGGATGCGAAGAAACTCTCGGCCAGCCACGTTATTTCTAATCCCGGCTCGCAGTGCCCTAAAAGATCCCGACCACCATAAGCATGTAAAACGCTTCTACACAATGCTTGGAATCATAACTACGCTCTGCTCCATTACCAGTGCAAATTTAGCGTCCTGCAAATTGATGTGCCGTCTATTGCAATAGTAAGCAAGTCACATGCACGGTCTACTTCCCATTCCCGTAGTGCAGCCCGTACAGGTTCCCAAACGATCAAAATGTTTTGGAAGCTGAGGAGAAGGGTTGTTATACTTTACATGCAAGACGGCACAAGGGAATGTGCCTGATTATCCACGTGATTATCCTACCCTCGTCAATCGCGACTGACACAGTGACAGGCACCAGCAACAAACAATAAATACCATGTCACGTGTTAACAACTTTGTGAGTTCGGTCCTCTGACTGGCCGACGACAGCTCTCTATGGTTCCAACAGTGACACGACTTTGAGTAAGAAGTAGTGCATAAGGACAGAGTGGCACGAACGCGACGGCAGCTTGAATAACTACGCACCGATAGTGCATGCATCTCGTACGCCTTAGATACCACGCGCGTACAGTTAGCGCCTTCGAGTAGTTACGCGGGCAACACGTACCTAGGCACAATTGTAAAATAAGTTGCATGCGTCAATGAACGAGACTGACTCATCTTATCTTGTCACACTGTCGCAGAAGCGTATTTACACCCCTGCCAGGGATGATCGCTCTGCCCAGACGAAGACAAGTCCACTTGTCGAAACGTTGGCTCGACCTGCAAACTGAGGCTTCCCCCTCTACCCTTGTTCTGTGCATCTTTCATACCGTGTAGCCATCTTCCTCTCGTTCTACCTGGATCTTTGTGGGTTAAAGGAACAAACAGGACATATAGCGGGACGGACGTTCAGCTCCCCTTCCTTCTTCCCCCTTTCCATCCTACTCCAGAGAAAAGCCTCGCTTGCTTTCTCCGTTCGACTCATAAGGAATGCACGAACGATCCACAGGCAGAAGCCGCGATCGCTGAGCCGTTGAAGGAACACCGGACTCAGCGCGGACTCAGCGGCGTACACGGTTCCGGGCCGAAACAGCGGATAATAAAATCTCGTGTGGCAAACCTTGTTAGCGGCTGGGTTGCGCGCGTGTGTGATTCGATAGATAAGAAGTAAGGAAAGACAGTCAACCAAGAGGATGAGACGGAGAGAAAAGCCACGTGCGCACACGCGCAAACGAAGAAAAAGGGGAGGCAACGTTCCCGCGCTGCTTTCTTCTCTCTCTCTCTCTCTCTCTCTCTCTCTCTCTCTCTCTCTCTCTCTCTCCCCCAATAAGGGTTTGCCGGGTGAAGTGCGCTGGGACCAATCGTCCGCAAGAAGAGTGAAAAATGCAAGCAAGGAAAAGGGCAAACTGAGAGAAAAAGCATGCGGAAGTCATCTGAGGACGCACCAAAGTTTCCTTCCGTGTACGCGACTCCAAATTGTTTTCCTTCCGGTGTCCGTATCAAAAGTCCCCCAAGACACTAGCAACGCTCTGTGCGAGTGGAGAGTGAAAATTCGGAAGGGGGGAGGGGGGGGGGGGGACAAATCGTGGCGAGCCTCAGAAGGCATTGTTTCCATCGCGACGGCGCAGTAATTTACAGCGGCCTCCGGTCAAAACATTGGCCCGGCGTTATAGTCTGACGAGGGAAGGCCTCCTTCGGGTGCGTTCATATGGAACAAAACAGAATAGATAAAGAAAAATGAAAGAATTATGAGGCGTTGACGGTCCCAGCCTCATTTATTGTTCGGGGTGTTATGCTTGTGTCCCGCGCGAAGAAGACTCCCGCTAGACATACAGGCACACACGATCGTTGCAAGAGTCAAAAATGGGCGCATTCTAGCTTCTCTCCAACAAGCATGCACTGCAACTTCGCCAACGTCGGCCTAAATCTCTACCAATGTCATATTGGGTTACGAGTTCTTCAGGCATGAGTCGGCGTCGAACAGGCAAGCTATATAATACTGCGTCTCTTTTCCCTGAAAGCTCACGTCGTGGTGTTCAGAAGCAGGCAGACTAGGCTCAGTACTCACCAAGCAAATCTTAACAAAAGAATCAGCCATAAGCACGCGGCAGGCAACGCTGAAGAACCCTTAAACATAAAGAAAACACGTTCGGTGTAAGGCCTTTCTTTAGCCTCGCCTCACTGGGAGCCGAAATGTCGCCTGTCACCGGATGACACATGAGGGTCGCCCCGAAAGAAGAAGTGTACGTAGAAAGGCTGCCGCAGTCAGAAAGTTTCCGGGGCAGCTCTTGACAGGCTCTGGAGGTGGACTGACGGCCTTTGCACGTCTCTTTGAAGCAACGTCAAGGAATTGGAGCAACCGCGAAGTGCCTATGTTATCCGAGCATAAAACTGCTGCTCGCTACTGTTTTTTTTTTTTTTTTTAATCTACATTTTTACTTTTGGTCTGGGATAGGATGGGTCGTGTTTTTCTGGGTTGCTAGCCTGTATTTTTTTCCCCGTTGTTTGCGTTGCTTCCCAAAGAGCAAAGTTACACTAGGATGCGAACAAATGTCGGCGCGACTAGGCGCGTTAGCTTTCGGGAGCGTCGCGCGCAAAGCACGAAACGGGGTACGTACTACAAAACACATAGTCCTGTTCTCCCTATCAGACCAACTCTTGCACCCGATGCGGAAGAGTGGAGCCACGAGTCGATATGCGCGCTTTCTGCGCTTAGCGCGCGATAACTCCCCGCCCGGGTACACTACTGAACTAGCTACAGCCTTTTTTTGGGCAAACGCAGTGACCCAAAGAGAAAGAAAAATACATAAAAGGGAAATTACTAAGAAAGCGCCGCGTTTGAGAAAAAATATATATATATGACCGGCAGGTGGAGGACGGGGACCTCCAAAACAAAGCCTTTGGCGGTCTCCGGGCGTCCGGGCAGCAAAGCTGTGGGGCACTGCGAGATCGCTACACATAGCACTTTGGGAGGGGAGCAACGCGATGGATTTCCGTGCTCGCCAGCACTGTGCGCTCAGCGGTGCGTAGAGGTGCACGAGAGACAAAAGGCCTCCGGACCGACCGCGATGCGATGCCAGAGGAAGCCTTGCGCTTTCCCCCTCCTCGTCAGGCGAGTAAACGTGCTCTGCGAGGACAATGACTCGCGCGCGCTGCCATCTATGCGCGAACGCGCGGTCATTCTTGCGGGACTCGGTCCCTGGCGGTGGTCGGGGATGGCGGCGGCTGAATTTTCCTTTCTCCGATGCACGCTCTTGGCTTCCATACAGAGCGCACACCGTGTTCGCTCGGCTGTAAAGAGCGGCTTTTCGCATTCTCGTAACGTGCGATCTTGCAAGCCCCCGAGTAATGAAATCAAGAGTGAAATTTATTACTATATGTAGCAATGCATTGTACAAAATGGAACCCACGAGAGGGCAGGCTGCGGGAAAATGGAGGCTGTAACACCTCCGCGAAGGTTACACGTCGTTCGCGGTCTAAAAACTGCAGCGCGGAAACGAAATCAATTAAGACATAAAGAAATTAACAAACAATTTAGTAGAAAGTAACAAGCTATCACCCATGCTGCCACCCTTCCTCATTGTCTCTTCCCCGCCCCTTTGATGTTGGTGCAGATTGCTAGCATCGGAGCCATTGGGTCGCTACGCTGGAGACGCCATGTTCGATCGAGTCCTCGGGCTGCGGCTACACTCCAGCGGAGGGGAAACGCGAACCATGATTCGTTTACCGAAATTTAGAAGCCTCATTTCCACAACGGAAGTGTCCGCTTACGAATTTGTGGCGTCTCGATGATCGGAAGGATCGTATACATTTGATACAGTCCTTGAATGCAGACGGCGGCTGCAGCAGACGACAGAGGGTCGACAGACCGGTTCCAGCTGTCGCCTGCACTTACACAACAATCAGATGTGCACGTACACGCTCCCGTGGCTCGTCCTCAAGGCAAGTGGGAATTCCTTCAGAGCGAAAGTTTCATTTGCATATTAAAAATGGCTTCCTTCGCTTTTAGTCCACTCTAATTGTGGTTTTGCTTATCGCAAGAGCCTGGGCACCAGCGGCAGAAGCATTGGGTCGGACCGCGCCGACATCATGCAGACGCGCACCTGTTTCTAGAATCAGAAATATCACCGCATCAGGTGACGCAGTGCACCGCGTTGCAGAAACCTTCACTTAAATCGCTTTGATCCAGCCTATATATCCACTATACTGCATAAAACCAACAGTAGTAGAGTCCCTCGAGTCCCCTCTTCAACAGCAACGGACCCCGCTGAAACCGGAAATATTGGTTCACGCTTCAAATAGAGAGGCGAAAAAAATATTAATAAACCAGTAAAACAAGAACTCGCTTCTATACAGTTCACATTCAACTGCAGTCGACGTCACTGAGCGACAAAAACAGGCACCATTCATCCTTATATGCTGTGGATAAGCTCTATACATTGTTCTTCTCACTCTTTCTGTTGAATTCGTCCCTTGGCCATTCTCCATCTGAAATTTCTTGGCCCGCGGAAGTAATTTATTAAAAAGACTATTAAATGGCAGCTCTAAAGGTAAAACCTTGGCAAGCGGCGACCATTAAGTAACACTACACCGACCTTTGACCGCGCCTGCTTCCAATCGTGCACGACCGCTCTGGTTCGCCTGAGATTGCACAGCCGAACATGAAAGAAATACACATTATATTTACGCACAGAAATACACGCGCACGAATTCAGTTTTCCAACACGTTGGACGAACGGCTAGGCAAATTTTAGAAAGCTGACAAAGCGCAATTAAGCGATATCTTCTTTTCACCCGGACGGTCATTTCTTTAACGCACTTCTTTATTTCTTTTTTAATCTCGCAAAGCCGTACAGTAGGTATACACCACTCTTGCGACAGAGTGCACGTGCACTCAAGTCTCGCTTGCTTCATCGCAGCTCTTTCCGGTGTCTGTTTTCGCCCGCTCATCACCTTGTGCATATACTTTACATCTTTATCGTCTATGAGTATGAAGCCCATCCACAGCAAATAAGAAACTTCGTCTTTGTTTCTTCGTACCCCGAGGAAGGAGGCACTCATAGTGATCCATTACAGCGGGCGCAACCACGGCTCTTAAGATTTCGCCTTCTGCCTTGACCTTTCGAAGCGACAGCCACCAACAAAATCAACCTGCGACGCACGTTCCCATCTCGCACCTCCACCGCGTCGTCACCAGCGGCAACGCGGACGCAACATGTCTCAGAAAGCAATAGCTCATCACCAACTTCCTGGACGGGGCCGCAGGCAGTGACAACACCGCGCGGTAAGCCAACACCACGAAACAAGAAGCTATACGCGGTTTTTATAAAGCGATGAGTTGCCGACGAGAGCTACAGCGATCTATTTAGTCTTCAGCGGGAGTGTCAATGTCATTTTTTGTTAGCTCAAATGAGTTTCCGCAGCGCAGCTCAAGTGGAAAAATAAAGTTGGCGGGGTACACTTAGTTGCCAATAGCACGATACCGCCTCTATACCAGTCATTTTTCTTCCCAGACTATTTGGTTAATGAACAAAGTCGTATACAGCTTACCTTAGAGCCTCGCAAGAACGCAATACGCCAAATGTTATGTCAGATAATAAAATAAAGAAAAGCTGTATGCAAAGGTGGTGGAGCTGCTCCCGACTCGCCTATTGAAACATCGAAGAGAACAGTATTTTGAGAGGAGCAAAGCAGACACATTTTCAAGTAGAACTCTTGTTTGGGATAGTTGGTACATTCTGAATAAAAAATAATACGGCGCAACGGTCGAGGACAAAGAAGGCACGCAAACGACAGGACAGACACATCTCTCAGGGCGCGCGGTGCTTGCCTAATGAGATGAAACAACTTAAAGCGCCAACATTTCGTTTTAGTGCATACTTTAGAGTAAGACAGAAAAATGAGGTCACGGTGACGGTGCCCACGATGGACGTTATACATGTACTGGTGCGGACAAAAAGTAAACCACTCCACTGATTTCGTACATTTTTCGCTCCCTTGGCATACAACAAGCAACCGCAGCACCGGCCAGGGTCTTGTTATAACCGACAGAACACGGTGTATGGTATCGCTCTCGCCTCCTTGGGCTCTCTCTCCTTGGGCGAAGTCATGTCTGACCTTCCGCACCGCTCATTCTGCGTCAGAGTCTGGACACCGCGGCTGATGCCGCGTTCACCCTCCCGGTAATGCGCCATTGTGCGCAGGGGGATCGGCCGAGCCGGAAATGACCCGGCAGAATTGATTCTGCGCGCTCAAAGCGAGCCAGGGTGAAATAGCCCGAGGTTAGGTCAGTGCTCGGCACCGCCGTCTCTCTCTCTCTCTCTCCATAGCTGGGCGATTTTTCGTTTTCCTTCACTCTCTCGAGATCACAGATCTTTCTCTGTCGGCCGGCGCAAGCTTGACCTCTCTTTCTCTAAGGACGTTCAGAGTTCACGTAGACGTGTTCCCATGTCACGCTCCGTGGCTTCCCATTACGCACTCGTGCATCGAGAGATACATGTACGAGCGGCTCTTCATCCCACGAATCTGCCTTGCTAAAGGTATGCGATTAATGTCGGAGGAATTTCGTCCAAGGACATGCGTAGTCAATATATTGAGACAATTTATCTCCAGGTCGTTTTTCGGTCTGTGTTTGATAAATACATTTGTCTGACTATACTGCGTCTCAGTACATATACGTGCGCCTATATCCCGAGCAGCCGTTATGATCCTGAGTCGTCCCTGCACTATATTGTCCCTAGACGCTGTCCCTAGCGCAACACACACAAGCGCTGTATTGTGTCCGCGAGCATAAAAAACGCACTCTGCACGCGTTATAGTATCAGCAACGAAGTAAGATGCTTGTTAACAAAGCACACCGTTAATTGTCCTTTGGGGTTTGCACATGAAACATACAGCGACTAGTCGCCAATACAACATGTTTGCCATCACCTAGAGCGGCCTCCGATGGTGCGTCAGAAAACGCTACTATCGAAACACGCACTACCGGCCGATGCAAAAACATTGAGCCAGGATTTGGCGTCGCGTACGGTTAAAAAAAAAAAAGAAAAAAAAAAGCAAATAAGGAACCGGTGCTTGGTTCCCTTAATTTGCATTCGTTCCGACGGTCCGGACGGCGCCGTCTACCGCGCATAACGACCGATCTTGGAAAAAGCGGACGCCACACAGACGGTTAAGCTTAGCGCACAGTCCGTATATCTCGCCACATATTTTAACCTGGAGAGATTAAATTTGCTTCTATTTTTTTTTTTTTTTGACGTAATGCGTTGCGCGAAACCGCGTTCGCACGTCGTTGAAAAGAGTTTGCGTAAGAAAGGCGTGCAATGCTGACGCACGGCTCGAACAGACGCTGCGGTGTCTGGGCAAAAAGAAAAACAAACAAAAGGGAAAAACGAATGTTGAGAGCAAAAAGGTTGGCGACAGCGCGCCCGCAGTGTCAACAGCAGCGAAGAGCAGATACAATTACGCGGCCGCAGCTGGGAAAGCGATGCTATTGACGAAGTCGGCATAACGCGAACACTATAGCTATGCAAAATCCCAAGCGCCATGTTTAATTTTTTTTTATGCACTCCTTTGCCCGCTGGTATTTGATTGGTGTATAGTTTTCCTTTCGCTTTCACGCTACGGGAGAGCTACTTAAAATATACTTTAAAACATATATGGAAAGTGCACATAGAACAGGACAGGAGTAATTAAAAAGGCAGGACCGAACAAAACTTATGCCGACATGCAGTCCTGTTTGGTTAAGGCATTTAAGCGCAAATGGTTAATACTGCTGTCAAATGGGCATGACTGAGCTCCTTTCAACTCCCTTCAACCAGGCTAGTCTTTATCTCAACGGAGATACGCGCCGCGTCAACGGCAGTTCTGTAGGAAAGGAAGTTCCTAGCGTAAGGAATTCTGATCATCTCCCTCGAGCAGGTAAGTGCAGGTTAAAAAAAAAAAAAAAAAACGCAGGTGCATTAATTTTGCGTTTATAACTAATTTTAATACTGTAGCACAACGCAAAGCATGGAAAAAAGTAAATGCGCAAATATCCAAGCATGCGCGCTAGAATTTTGCAAGCACACTGTGGCCAGCAGAACAGACAAACCCGCTATGCTAGTAAAAGTAACAGCGCATTCATTTCACATGCATGAAGATACATTTATATTTTAAATTCTATTCAAACTGTTGAAAAGAAAGCAGCTAAAAATTGTTTTACATTATTTTTGACTTGATTATTTTATATGCATACACAAAACGAACAGCGCCCAATGGGACCCCGACGGCGTCTCTGAGAAGCTCGTTCTTCTACAGGCGTGTGACACAGCGACAACTCCTTTGGGGCTGAATTCTCTGCCTGGTCCTTTATGGAAAATAGGTTCGAGGGAGTTGGGACTTGCCCGTGTGACAGAAGTATAAAGCAGTAATGCACACGTATTAGTTACATTATATATTTAACACTGACAAGCGACTGCTCTACCGACACACATGCCCAAGCGAATCATGTATACCATAAAATGTGCCCGACTAGATACACGAAAGAGTGCGTGGTAGTATGCGAGCTACGCCACGACTATGGACCACGACATACTACATCATCTGAAGCTGCAAACAGGGCTCTTTGTTACCAAATATTAATAGCCGCAGTCTGGAGCAGTTGGAGCTAGGCCCTCCTGACAGGCACCAACTCGAGAACACAGCTCACGACGGTGACGAGGGCCAATGATCAAGGCGGCGGAAGCCTACGGGACCCCCGGACAACGTATCAGCAGACTGACCACCGGAGCTCCATTTCTGTCTCCGGAGAAGTGTGGTTTCAATACGTTTCCTCTCTCTCCATTTTTTATCAACTAATGCCGCTGCAGGGCGCCGTCTCGATAATGACCAGGAAAAGGTGTATTACGCAGAAGAAAACAAAACACACACACACACACACACACACACACACACACACACACACACACACACACACACACACACACACACACACACACACACACACACACACACATTCACGAGATTCCCACTCGTGTAGGTTTGTTCCTCGAATAATAAGCATTGTCTTCAGCCCGCCACCGCGAATCTCAATAGACTCCACTCGGGTAATTTTGCGAAGTTTTGATGGAAATCAGTCTCGCGAAATACTCTTTCCACTTCGCGTCGAATACTATCGGCATTTGTGTTTTTATTGTGTTGCTGCCGAGGGGGAATTTCCGCTCAGCCCTTTTGTTTATTTCCGATTTTATTACCCCCTTTGGCGCCCTCACTTTCTTTCTATTTCGCTGTTCGGCGCCCTTCGAGAGGAACGATTGCGACACGGCACGAGTGCAGCACGGTCTCGTGTTTTTTGTCCGCGCTTCGGTGGCAGCCCCCCCCCCCCCCCCCCCCCCCCCTCCGCCGCCTGCCTCCTCTTATTTTTCCACGCAAGGCACCGAGCAGCAGAGGCCGATGGCATGACGCGCGCGTCGTGTCGTCTAGCAGAAGCTAACGTACAAGGTCTTTATTCGAAATACGCAGCGGCGAATACTTCCAGTGCGCCCCTGAGCAATTCAGGTCAACTGGCGATCCTTGCCTGCAACGTCATGAACAACTCCACAACCGTTACAATTTACGCTGCATCTCTTTTTTTTTTCTCTCTCTCTCTCTCTTTAGTCCGTCCTGCCTACCCTTTTCGCTCTCTCTGTCTCGCTCAGAATGCGGTGGGCGTGGCAGGAATGAAGTTCATTATGTATGGAGCCCAGAATAACTCTCCGCAGGTACCGCAGGCACTCGTTCCGAAGGCGCTGCTGAAGAAGAAGCTACTAGAGCAACGTAAACGGCAGTTTATACACATACGAGAATGAGCCCGGGTTATGGGCATAATTTAGGAGCTTCCGTATCGCCACTGGCGCCGTATTCATCGACGAAGCTCAGCGACGTGCATTTTATTTCTGCAGTACATTCCAAGCAACTAGCTTTGAAGCTTCCTCGTCCACCGCATGCAGCCGTTACTAAACGAAGACCATCGCCATTACCATAATTTGTGCCTGCATCTCTGGTGAGTGCGTTGTGCCATAGAGGCACAACGGGCCCCAGCCGTTGTACCTTTATCCGCGCACGGTGTCGCGAGTTCGAGCAACGCAGTGACCGCGCGTCCAGGTGTTTACAAATACCATTTTGCAACGCGCGGTGCGTGAATGTGCCATTCCAGACAATAAACATTTTCGACACCTCCAACTCTCTTGAAAACGTCGACTGGGGTCCGCGCTTGCTCTCTCGTCGCGGCTAAATCATTTTTGACTCCACGACCGTTAGAGCTGACCCTGTAGCAGCACACTGCTGGTCGCTGAGTAGACAGGCCATCGGTTTGAGGGCTTTCCAAGTGTCCGTGCGATGCGGGTTATTACCCTCATTTTGTTTTTCTCGCGGTTTATCCGCTTCAAAACCCTGAAGGGCGCGGGTACGCGCGCACGCCTTTCATTGTTCAAGGCGGAGAGTTTCACGGCGCGTTTTTCGTCTCGTATCAAGGCCAGACGCCGCGCAGCTGACAGCGAGTGGCCGTGCGTGTGAGCGCCTCGGTGATGTATGCGCCTCTGCGTGCTTCCGACCTTAAGAGATAAGGGCGTCTACGCCATCCGGGCAGCAGAGAAAAGAAACGCCTTGAAGGCAGCGAAGTGCGGAGGAAGCAGCGAGCTTTGAGGCAAAGCTAGAACACTATAGCAAGGCGATCGGGCCATCAAATCCATTGTATATTGAAATCGCGACTTCCGGTGTATAGTGTATACCCATGAGCTAGTAAACGCATTCAAAGTAATAATAAAACGTAAAAAAAGGAGAGACAGAAAGGAATAAAAATGAGCGAATATTTTCTGGTTGCTAAACAGGAACGACCTTCTCTCTTCTTTATTGCAAGATTCTCTATACAGGCAGCAAAACCGTGCGTTCGTCCGTTCCATGCACCAAAGTAGATGACACTCGATCTGCGGGCATGTCCGCTCCGTCGGGATCTACATTCGCTTTGGATCTGCGGAGCTTCACTACACAACGTCGGCCACAAATTAGCCTCCTAAAGTGAATTAACGCGTTCCTGTGATCGTCAGCAGCTACTCATTTTCGTTCACTGCTGGACAAACTATTCCCCCACTGTCGTCGATTTAACTTACCTGCGTTTACAATCGACCCACAAACTTCCAAATACTGTCTGTCCACCTGACTGTCTACGTACGCTCGCTTGGTAGTTACCAAAAGCAACCATCGTCTGTCATTGGTCAGTCTTCATCTGCCAGCGGTCAGTCCTTTAGACATGTGCGATTCGGTCACACAGTGCGGCGCCACATTCGAGACTTCCGCGCATGCGCAGTGGCACCCAGCCAGCTCTTATCGGCTGCAGTACTGTGACCGGATTCTCGGTCTCCATTGGCTCTCCGTTACGATGCGGTCGGCTGGCTGCACGGGTCTCCGAATGGGGCGTGCGTGTGAGTCGCCCGCCCGTACAAATCAATCGCAGGGAAACGGCGCGGCCTTTCGCAAGCACGTTCCGTGATGCCAGGGCCGGATATGGACCACGCGTCGCCGTGCCGCACGATATTTCTGGCTGCAGCTGCGCTGGGCGGAGGCGGCATCGCTTCCCCGCACGTGCTCTGAGCTCCCAACAGCGGCGCGCCGACCGTCAGACGGGCGACCTTGGGAAAGCGGCACTGCATGCGCGGGGCGTGCGCTTGCGGCCGCTTTGACTGCGATGCCGCGCTGCTCGCAGCTCTTCTGATTATTTCTTTCTTTCCGTGCGTTTTTCTTTCCCTGCCATAACCTCTTTCTCTCTCTTGTGCGCTATTCTGCGCCCGCTTCGGCGGAGCGTTGAACTTGGCAGCGAGAGAGACCTGTGACCGAAGTCGATGAGCTCGCAGAATTCGACAGCTCGACCTAGCTGTTTGCTGTGACAAGCTCGAGCAGCAATAAACAAAGCTAGAAACAGCGAACGCCGCATTCTAACTCCGCCCAGATGGCGCAAATATAACGGAAGGAGTCCATTAAGAAAATCCTTGTCTGTACCAAGCGTGCGAGCACATGCATGGTGTACGTACGCTTGTGGAGCAATAAAAAAAATAACTGATGCAACAACGTAAATCTTGCTGGTGTACCTCGTCGCAGGTAAATTTCAGTCTCAGTAACCAGTACTAAGGATTCCGATTCACTAGTATTCTAGCCACTTCAGCTCAGCGGGGCTTACTGTCGCTAGGTTGCGGCTCAGAAAACATAATGCCACCTTCCGCACCTGCCTGTGATGGAAGTTGTGAAAAGAGTATAAAAGAGGGAGAAAGAAGCACCGGTGCCGACTATCTTGCTAACGTCCACTGGACGATGGTTTAACACGCGTCGGCAACTATTTCTCAAGTGAAATCTTGCAGGTCGCGTTCCTGCGACAGTCACTAGCTCGGCTAACTCCTGGGAAAAACTAAGTCATAGTTTTCATGATATAGTGACTTAATTAAGCGTATCTTACCTTCCTCAAGCAGAGCCTGTTTGAACAGATAGGCAGATATGCATGCACATTAGCGGGATAAACAACCGTGTGGTTTGGAGTGCACTAGTTAGTTCTAGTGTTATTATGCCCTCGTATAAGCTGGAATTAACGCCCATCCACTGGCCATTTAATTTTACTAAACTGACGTAGTCCCCTCGTAAACACCTAGTAAATGTTAATAAGGTGAGTAGGCAATCAGCATTTTTTTCTGACTAATGCAATGGCTGCGCTAAGCTAACACGCAGCCCTGCAGTGGCTGTAAGATAGCGGTCCTCGTTGCAAGTTGGCAAAACAACGTGCCCCAGACGTCGCAACAGAGACGAAACTTCCACTTAGCCGACTAGCTAGGATGATAAATATATACTTCACAGATATACTCCTCAGGACAGACACGCTCACTGGTTGTCGCATTACGGCTTCATAACTCATCTCTGACTGAGAGACTGGGCAACGCAATGAATGAAGCGCAAGTACCGAGCAGAGAGGACTCAAGGCCATTTCGTGGACCGGAAAACAAAAGCTGAGTTCTGACGCGTCACCCCAAAGTACATCTTCTCTTTTTAGGGTACTGTTCTGTTGCACCACGTTATACCTGCTGTTGTGTGTTGTGGTACAAAACACAGCATGTGCCCTGACCGTGAGGCGATATGCTGCGTTATGGTAATCTAGGCTATTTTAGCGTTTGCTATGCCGCACTTGGTTGTTCCACAATATGCTCGGTTGTTTTATTTTATGCTCTATGTTATCTGCTGTGCTACGCTGTATTACATTGTCATGCAACAGGTCTGCTATGTTAAGCTGTTCCCTGTTGCATCGTGCTATGCGCCGTGCTACTCTGCATCACATTCTGTGGTACGTTTCAGCATGGAACAATATGTATTGCCATGCTGCTATATGCTACGTTAGGTTCCATAATAGATTGCTGCGCTATATACAGGCTAAGAGGTCATTGTTCCGCAGAGCGCTGTGGTAAGCCTACGGTAACTAAGATAACCCCGTCGCAAAACACTATTACTCAATTATGTTATCGTACTGTACAGAATACTAGGCAATTGTACGCCGTGCGAGCACAGTGAGCACGCACAAAGCGAACGCTGTACGCCGGCTGCGGATACCTAAATATGGAAGCCTCAGCTCACCGTCCGCCGTTGTTGATATGGCCAGTCCAGCTGAAAAGACTATGAGCAACGGATCACACAAGAGAATTAACCCTCGGAACAATGCAGGACTATGACAAAGTAGTGCACATCGGCAAGATCAAAACTTGACCGACAAGCGGCTATGCTATCCTATAGCACTACAGCTATATTGTCTCTCCACACCCTGATCCGCGAAACTCGCCAGTTGCGTTTTGTATGGTTCTTCTACGCGGACGTTTCAAAAGCCACGTCTTCTAGCTCGACAAATAAGGAAAGCGATCGCTCTCGTAAAGCCAAGCAAAGGGACCATCGAAACGTGCAACATTAAATACAATTTTCTCCGCGTTGTGCGTTTTCAGTGTCGCGTCGTCTCTGGTTCGGTATGTTATCTGTCACTTTCAAAATACCACTGTTAGAATGCAAACAGAACTTTAATTTGCGACGCGACGCCTTTGAACCGCAAGGATCATCTAATTGAGCACAGGCCACCATATATTCCGTTGCGCGAATGCGCATCTCTTCGCTTACGGGGCAAAACGACCTATAAGCCCGAGCGACTAGTATGTGTATTTCTACTTATCTTTACCCGCGCGTAACAATACGGTAGTGCAGTTTAATGCAAAAAACTGTCACCGATGAAAGCGATGATCGGCACGCTGCCGAAAAAAAAAAAGTAAATAAACGCCTCCTAATCGAATTAGGTCTTGGGTGCCTTATAGCAGGGCGCCCGAGCTTCAAGGTTTATCAGATGAGGGAAAAAATGCTTGAACGGTAATGAGAGAGACCGATGTCAGTGACAAGGCTGTCAGCTGGCGTCCAAAAAGGAAAAATCTTGCAAATGAGATTTCATGACACGGGGAGAACAAATAAAGAAACGAAACCAAAACTGTCGAAACCTTCGGTGAAGAAAGTTTTGTGCGCACAAAGGCGAGAGCACCTCTATATGCATACGCCCTACACCATCGAAGTTTAGACTGCAGCCCCGTCCACTGCTGCAGGTCTCGCGGGACGGTTGTGCAGTGAGCGACGACTTTAATTGCTGTTGGTACTTTTAGCATGCGGCACCACTGACTACGACGCGCTGAAAATTCCCTTTGGATTAGGTTCCCGACGCGGAATTGCACCGTCGCACTCTTCCGCATATAACGGATTCGGATAAAGAAACGGGTAATTAATGCGCTGTCGTAACGCTGTTTTTTCGCGAAAAAGTATGTTGATTCAATTGCGCTTAGCTCTGCATGTTTCGGTACCAGCACCGACGGCATTGCGATATATGTCGCCCTGAAATAATTAAAAACTTGAGCCATTTGTTTTCTTTCCCGTTATGCCTAACTAGCCGCGAAACAACGGTGTGTTCTTCCACTGCTCAGGCCTCAAACAAGGATGGATTAGTCGTTTTGCTTTTCGCTCTTTCTTCTGTGACCAATATAACTTTAGTCTTACAAAGCGGTTTATAAGTTCGCGGTCAGTCTAGGTCTGACGCGTGTTGCTGAGAGGATCGCACGCTCCAGACTCGGATCAACATTTTTTTTCTCGATCACAGATATTTCAGAAAGGTGTGCCATAGCTTTTCAGTAAAGTTCTGCAACATTATGCTATTTACCCTCCTGCGAACATTGGCTGAAATCGCTCCCCCGCGCATGCCACAGCTGCAGGGAGCGTGCCAAGTCTGGTGATAAAAACTTTGGCATCGTGTGACTGGCTCCATTGGCCGCACTTTAATCAGTGGCTGTTGTTGTCGTTTTCGTTCATTGCCGCGGGATAATCGACCACTTCTGCTTTGAAGGCGTGCAGCGATTCGTCTCATGAAAATGTCAATGCCCTTGGTTGTAATCGTTACGCCAGTCCACTTTGTTTTTCGGTCCAGCCTTTTGGATCAAAGTCTCACATGCGTTTTAAAACAAGCAAGTCAAGAAAAAGAAAGCAAGCGACAATGTGACCCCCCCCCCTCCCCCCTCCAAGAGTGGATTTGAAGTGCGTCGCCTGCATTTTAAATGGGCGGCTGCCTGTAAGAAAGTGGCAAAATACTCTGCTTTATCCTCATCGGTGCGTCAGCAGTATACGCAGCCGCTGCCTCTTGAGTGCAAAGCATCATATACAACGTCGATATATTGTCTGCAGGCAGATCGCTTGAGCCTAAACTCTGCAGAAGCACTTTTTTTCTTTGTAAAGTGGGTCTTCATGATGGAGTGCCCACGGACAACGTCAATGCCTTGTTTTTTTTTTTTTTTTTTTTTTTTTTTTTTTTTTTTTTAAGCGCGAAAAAGGCGACACAACAGACAAGAAGGACAGGTCGGTGCACTGCCCTGTACTGGTCTGTTGTGTCGGCTCTTTCGAGCCCCCCCCCCCCCCCCAAAAAAAAAAAGAAAGAATACCCACGAGCATAAACCAACTAGCCCTGCGGAACGAATATTTTACCATACGTTTTTTGGGTTAGGTGAAATTAAGAACAATATGAGCAAAATGGCATAATACAATGAGTTGGACACCGCGAGTAAAAATAGTGGCTGAAAATAAGTAGAATAATCATTTGCCAAATAGCTTTTTGCTTCGTCGCAAGTCTAATGCGAAGAGGAGTAGCCATCACTACGGCAAGGCGCATACTGCGTAACTGATTCTCATCTCGTTACAAAACTCCGCACGCCTCCGAACCGTAAAAGTTCAGTACCAAAGCCGTCATTCTGCGCACTGATAAGGGTGAAATACACCCCTAGGTACGCGAGAATCGGAGCCCCGACATAAAGTTCAGTACGAATGATGACAAGTATGAAGAAAAAAAAAAAAAAAAACGGAACCAAGGCACAATAACGAAGCCCCCTGTTCAACAGCGGTACATTGAAATACCCAGTGCGACTACAATGCCTTGAGCACTCCATCTTCGTGTGCTTTTGCAGAAGCCAGGTGTCAGCTGACGTGTTAAACTGCATGCACCAGGCGTTCTGTCGCTTTCATGGAATATCTTAATAAACAGTGTAGTTGCAACAGACTGCAGACATGAGCAGGTATCTCTCCCATGTGGTACACATAACTGATTGCGTTATAGCGGCGCTGCCCTGGAACCGGTGTGGCGCGGATAAAAGCGGTCTCAACGCAGTGTTTCGACAGCCGGCATAAAGTACAAATCAGCACGTCGCTAACAAAGCAGGAGGTCTTCACGATAAGGAGACAGCGCCCGAGAAATCAGAAACAAAAAAGTTGAAAAACTATCAGAACAATATTGCATCTACATACCACATAGTAACTGAAGCATTGGACAAAATCCACTGGCACAAGAAGCCGCTGCTGGCACGTCGACGCTACCGAACACACAGTGAGCAGGGGAAGCACTGCGCCAGCACGTTCGGCACCCGAAGTCTCCTCTCGAGTGTAGACGTGATGAAGAACGACGATCTCAGGCGCAATCGAGCCGTCCCCGGTCATTAAGAAGCCCGCAGGAGCACTTCGGGGCGTCGTCGCCCGCGGGCGACTCCCCGCACGACGACATGCAGCATGACCACGAACGGACACTCCAGCGGGTGAAACCGGAGCAAGCTGCAGCAGCACCGGTTAAAAACTCGCGCTGCGGCGCAACTCCTTCGGCGGGGCCACGGGAGCGCGAGCGGATCTCCCTGACGGCGGATATCACCCGCGGCGGATGCGGCGTGCTCTTGTTGCGACGCCTGCCAACGCTTGTGAGATTCTCTACCGGCGTGCGCCGGGTGACGTACTGGAAGCGAGGTACCTCCTCTCCGAACAGTCAAGGCAAAACGTGGCCACGTGACCACCCGCTCGCCCAGATGAGCGCCGCTGCGGGCCCCGCTCCACGCATCGCACTCTCTCTCTCTCCCTCTCTCTGTACACTTTTGCTTCTACACTTGTGCTCTCATCTCTCCGCCGGCAGGGGGGGGGGGGGGGGGGGGGGAGCGAATGCAAGCGCTCGCGCTCTCTTCCCGTGTCAGCAGCGGTTAGCGTGGGGCTGGGCATCCACGCGGCCTCCTGAGAACGCTCTTCTTCTTCTTTTTTTTTTTTTTTTTCTTAATTTATCGACCGCACTTAATGTGGTGAACTGCAGATAAGGGAACCCCTCCGCAGCAGCGCGCTTTGCGCTGCCGACGCTGTCCGGCGGGCTGTATTCTAGTTCGCTAATGGAAGATATCTTTGATCTGTTGACTGGTGAATTGGCTTATAGGAAAGTAAAGGCACAGTGTTTGTCACACTTCTCGGTGGGCGCCTGAACCACTCCGAATAGGAAGGTGGGAGTGAAAGAAGTGTCGTAGTGAAGTGCATGGGATAATTAATTTCGATCACCTGGGGATCGTTAACACGCTGCTAGTGTACGGACGCCTTTTTGTTTCGCCTTCATCGAAACGCGGCCGCCGCGGTCGGTTTCTAACCCTGGTACTCTGTCGACTGGTGATCGTTACTGTAGAGTATCTTACTGCCAATATGTACGCTTGCTAACCACCTCTAATCTATGCATGCGAGTAGCATCACAGTGTGAGGTGTCGCACTACCCACGCTCTAACAGGCTATGCTCTAACGTAAACAAGCGAATGTCAAACAAGAAGGCGCGCGCTATCCGTTTGGAACGCCTGGAATCCGGTGGTCGCTTTCAACACCTTTCGTCGCGTCTTTTATCTAAGAATGGAATTCCGAGTTGCCGCTAGCTTCATTCCGTCCTCCCCACACGCCCTCCCTCGATACTTTTCGCCGTCGGTGTAAGTTATACAACTGTGCCGGCAACAGCTACGACAGAGTCTTTACGACAGGAAGAAGTGCCTGGGCCAAGAAAAGCGCCTTACTATCTCCGATCTGGCAGAACACTTAACGCAGAGCCATTTTAATACCGGCACGCAGCTCCAGAAGTCGCCCATCAACGTCGACACCGGGAAACAGGACTGGCGTTGTTCTGTTTCCAAAACAGCCTTGGTCTTGGAGAACTTTTGCGATAGGGCCTGTTGGCTGCGCTGCGTATTATTGCGAAATTAGTAATAAGTATATTATCGCTCTGTCACCGCTTCAAGTCCGAACTAGTTACCTTGCTTTCGCGCGTGTCATCCATATATTCGTGGTCGTTAAATTCACTATAATTGCATGCGCAACCGATCAAGTTTTTCAACTGTTTCTTTTTGTTTGTTTTTAAGAAGTGTCGTATTTTGCGGCGTTTATTGTTTATTCACTCTCCATTCGCTTAGTTTGTCGCTGGTCAGCAGAGTATATTTGGTACCGAAACCATTGTTGGCTGCCTGTCAGCACTGACATTACAGGTTGCCTTTATGTATCAGGAAACTAATGTGTACTATAAGATGGGAACCTGCATGTCCTCAATGCAAGTCCAATGAAAGGCAAAAACGCCGAGGCATGCGACACCGGGACCGAAGTACGGGCGCGCTGTGTACGCGCATGCGCCAGCCTCACTATCTACGCATGCATAAATCGTGTGTCGTTTCTCAGAGCTTTTAGCCTTCCAGCGCTGCCGCCTGCCGAAGGGTTAAGAACATCTGCATACCTCCCTTTCTCTTTACTACGTGTGCGACGGCACACCGTCGACAGATCTGCTCACGCCACGTCTCGCACTTCGCCGATAAAGGAGCACCGCAGTGGAAAGGTATTTTCGCAGATCGTGAATGAGCAAGCACGTGGCACATCGCTGACGTGGCCTACACAACATGCCTACGTATCTCGTCGGGTGTTTTTATTTCGTTTCTGCGTTGGCGACGCCGTCACAGAGCTCTTTGTCCCACACGCGGAAGGATGACCGACGGCTATTGTGCGATGGGCGGCATAGGTGGGAGCGCGTCGTCTGTCATGCAGCGCACTATAATATTTCGAGCACCTTCCCGATGACGGATTCGAACTGCCCTCGGCACTCGCCTGTGGGGAGTCTGGCCGCAGCGAGCCGAATTCAGTACATTCGAGATAGCAATGGGCAAAATGGACGTAATACCCAATTACGTCCATTTAATATAATTTAATTTAATTAATATACGCTACGAAATATCTAATAGTTTTGTGAATTCATCCAGCAAGACAAAATAAACTTCGCCCAAGGCAGCGTTTCTACAGAAACTGCGATATTATGTTCTATAGTGCTGATTTAAAGTGCAGAAAATAATGTTAATTACTCCTAATGCTGTGATAATGCGATGAGCTGAACTTTCTCGAATCTAATAGGAATCTAACAAGGCCGGTGCATGACCTTCTCTCCCTACACAGATCGTCACTGGAGCGAATTGGCAATAAAAGATTAATAGGCTAGCAAATAATACTGTGCGAAGAAGCTTGGGTAAGGTAGACAGTGGACACAACGTTGCTCGACCAGGGCCGGATTACCAGTGACGAGGGCCCGGTTAATATATATATATATATATATATATATATATATATATATATATATATATATATATATATATATATATATATATATATATATATATATATATATATATATATATATATATATATATATATATTGAGATGGGGCCCCACAGCTCCACCACCCTTCCCCGCCTCCCGCTGTCATGCTCGAGGCTTGACACATTTTCGAACTTGGTAAGCAGAAAGGCACATTTACTCGAAGAATATGCGGACTGCTTATGAACATTCCCTGAGCATATACTTTTCCGCAGTGCACACAGACAGACTGGCTTTTCTAGGAAATGACAGGACACACAATATCCTTCCTCTGAAATGAGGACGGGCATTATGGCGAACACTTAAACCGTGCTATCGCGTCTATAAGGCGAAGCCAAGCACCCTCCTATTCTTTTTTTTTTTCATTACATGTTTACACAAGGAAGCAAATATAAGTTTAAATATTTAACAGATATTCAACTTTTAAATGAGGCGTGTATTCGTATGATGTGTGCATTTTTCATTTAACTCCTAAGTGTATGAAGGTATTTACGTTTATATAAGAGAACGTTGGACAGCCTGGGAATATCGCGTCTCCTCTCACGGCAGTGAAAAATTACTGTGGCGGCTGTCAGCTATGAGCGGTCATAATCTCTAACTAATAATTTATTGCTTTCGTCACAGCTTTCATGCTTATGCTCAGATTAATAAAACACACAATTGACCTGAACAGCAGTTATTGCAGAGGTGAGTTGGTTTACCAGCTGGTAATTGCTGACTCCCAACTAAAAGTAAGCTAGAACCCGTTGATTCCACTTAATAACCAACTGATACCCGCTGACTTCCAGCTGGCAGGCATCTGGAAGCAGTTCATGCCAGAGTACCAGCTGGGACCAACTGATACCGAAGTCACATAAAAACATTTCTTTTTTTTTTTCGTATTATACGAACGTTTGTACTTTGATTTGTGAAATATAATGCTCCTTTGTGATTAAGCGTACGATGCGACGAACAGCTTTTGAGCGATTCGACGTTTCTCCAATTTTAATTGTAAGAAATAAGGAAGAAGACCATTTAACTATTTTTCTGACTAAACCTCGAAATTCACCATATTTTTTCTAGTTCTCGGGGGCACCTGAGTATGGTTGGCCCGGTTCATTTGAATTCTTTGAACCCTGGATAATCAGGCCCTGTGCTCGACTCATATCCGCACTCTGCTTCATTTTCTGGCTCTTTATCGCCCATCCGCACCCATGGCGTATGGTGCGCTGGCCTGAAGATCTCGGCGGTGACGGATTGACGCTCACCCAGAAGGCACTGAACCTCTTGGTATCCTTCATTAGTATCTTATTATATTATCTATATATTCTTGTACTGTTGGATGTGTCAGTAATCACGAAACACTCTTCTTTGTGATTACTCTTTCACATAATACAATATTGGATAAATAAACAGAAAAATTTGGAAGATGCCTCATTAACAGAGCTGAATCGACGATTTTTCTGGCCTCGCATAACCGCGAACGTAGAAAAGCTGCCGAAACATACTCGGTTATTGAGAGCAAGGGATACCGGAGTGCAGACAAATGCATGCCGTGCGCTTCCTAACGAAGGTACTGCAACCCGCATTCCGCCCCTTCGCTGTTGATGCTCTCAGCATTGCAGTTTGTTCGCTAGGAAGAGTAATGCCATAAAATTAAACATTTTTAATTGCCCCTCCTAATTGTCGGCCCCACCACAAACCTCCCACACACTGCAGAGAAGCAGACTTCACGGCTCTCTCCGCCGCCTCGCACCCTGCCATACAACCAGCACCGTCGGAAAGAAAACGAAACAAAACAAAAAAGATGAACAAAAAAAAATGAGCGCGCCCAAAGAATGAGTGAGAAGGGTATGGACGTAGATGCTACGTCATCAACGTATCACGTGTCTGCTCGTTCACGACATGCAAAGATATATTTCCCTCCGCAGCAGACACGATCGACTACATACCAGCTGGAAGCTGCCGTGCGTGTCCACTGCTGCGTTTGTGTCACAGAGCAAAGCGAATACCTTCCCGCGAAAGATCACCATGAGTCAAACCCTGCGTCTCATCACTCCCCAACAGCATCTTTATCTCCTCTCTTTAGCGCCATCGGCTCGGGACCTCAATCCAAACTACCTGGAATGACCGGCGAAATGACGGACAGGACAGCAGCACGAAGAAGACAGGCGTAGAACAGGAGCCTTCTGCATGCGTATACGTCACTGTCTTGGGACGTTTGCGATCTTTGCATACGCAGGGCGTCTAGTGTGTTTCTCCACCCAATTTATTTAAATGTCGGCTGCCACGAGAAATACATGCATTATTTGGTACTAATTTTTCTGTCTTTTCGAGTTCGTTTCTTTTTTCTCCAAAATTTGTATGTACTTAGTGAATAGCAGATATCACAAGTTAAGCGAGAGCTGGACTTTTGAGCAAAGGTGTTCGGCGCTCCGAAGCACTGATCACAGCATGGAGAATGTCCCTCTCCTTGCATGCATAGTGCTATGGAAAGCTCCAATCGCGAGACCCTGCGATGATCAGGGAAGACTACAGTTGTTTGGTGAGTTCACGCAGTTTCAATCCTGGATGTTTGAAAATCGCCAGCAGGGAGGAATAACTGCATTGTTCGACATCCTCGGTTTCTCATCTAGACGAGAAGTTTAAGTGGTGGTTCGTCTGTCTGTTAACTTCGATTTGTTCAGTGTTTTTTATGCTCGTTGACATAAAAGCCGACAGGCGTTAGTTTGCTTCACTAGAGCAAAACAGTATGATATATGTGTCAAGTGCAGTTTTATTTTATTTTTAGAAAGAAAGAAAGAAAGAAAGAAAGAAAGAAAGAAAGAAAGAAAGAAAGAAAGAAAGAAAGAAAGAAAGAAAGAAAGAAAGAAAGAAAGAAAGAAAGAAAGAAAGAAAGAAAGAAAGAAAGCGAAGGAGAAGGAGAAGGAAAGACACGAAGGCTGACTAGAAAAACGTGATCATCGTCAGCCTGGCTACGCTCACCGCGTGCAAGACAATGACCTCTCCCATCTCTTTCTTGCGCCAGCAGAGGTCATTTTACCTCCTAAAAACGTCCTGATCTCATCCACCCGCCGAACTTCCTGCCAACCTCTGCTACGCTTGCTCGCTCTTGGAATACAGTCCGTTGTGACACACAGACCATCGCTTATCTTTACTTATTTAGGAAAAGGTACTGGTATAAAATTAAAAAAAAAAAACGAATGAGGAAAGAGAGCTTATTAGAAAATTATTAGGTAAAAGCACACGATATATGCCCGCTCAGTACTGAGCTCTCCGTGCAGCTGCTCCTATGTTCTGTGATGGCCAGGGTGACCTCTAACGATGAACTAATGGTAATTATGCACAAACCAGGAGCGCTTTGGACGATACGGAGGGTGATCCGACAGTGGTCTTCACTTAAGAGGAAAAATAATCACTGCGTTATATTGTGCTTCCACGCTTCTGTGGCCGACGGTGGCACGAAAGGGTAGGAGATAGTCATGCTAGCTGTGCATGCACGTCACCATGATTGGGTCATATCGCCCTTAGCTTTGGTAGTGCCGCAAGCAGCTTGGAAGCGGAGCATGCTTGCCATTTGTCACCGTAATAGCGACACTAATAGGCGCCGTGGCTGCCAGTACTTGAGCTCAGGCCAGGACTGTTCTCTTTTTTTTTTTCTTTATTGCCTTTATTTCACAACAGAATACTGACAAGCCGGATTGCCATAAGTGAACCATTTCGGTAACCGCGGTCTCTTTAGGGGCTGAGACGCCTGCAACGCAAACACACTATTATCTGATTTTGGCGTGGTGGAAGGGCCCCGTTACACCTGAAACGAGAGGCAGAATTAGATGCATGGGGCAGCGACCACACACACCAACAAACATATCTTTTAGTCCCCGCCGGGGTGGCGCAGTGGTTACGGCGCTCGATTGCTGTTCCCAAGGACGCGGGATCGAATCCCGGCCTCGGCAGCCGCTTTTCGATGGAGGTGAAAAGCAAGGCGCTCGTGTGCTGTGCGATGTCAGTGCACGTTAAAGAACCCCAGATGGTCGAAATTTCCGGAGTCCTCCACTACGGCGTCTCTACGGCGGACGTTAAACCCTACAAACCAAACCGAACCAAATATCTTTTAGTCCGGCAATAATCAAGAAACTCGGAAAACATGTTTCGTTTGGTTTGTGGGGTTTGACGTCCCAAAGCGACTCAGGCTATGAGAGACGCCGTAGTGGAGGACTCCGGAAACTTCGACCACCTGAGGTTCTTTGGCGTGCACTGACATCGCACATCACACGGGCACCTTGCATGCTGTTCGCCTCCATCGAAAAGCGGCCGCCGAGGCTGGGATTCGATCCCGCGTCCTTGGGAACAGTAGTCGAGCGCCGTAATAACTGCACCACCCCGGCGGGCTTGAAAAAATGTGTCCTTGCGACACGCGGAGACGGTGTTCCACGGCAGATAGGCTGGTGTTAATATTGGAAGTGATTCTTGAACAACTGTAAGCGAGGATCAGCCAACGCCCGACTTTCACCTTTCGCAACTATGGGCACGTAGAAAACAAGCGGAGATACGGGCTAATCGGCACGCTGAGGACATTCAAAGAAAGATAGCTGCCAACCCACTGACAGCTCGGGCACAACGCCAAGCAAAACAACTCGCCCACAAAAGATGGACTGATTGGTGTAGTAGTTTGGCCACAAGAAAGGATAGCAGAGGGCCCTAGAGGACTTTCAGAGAGCTGGAAAAATGAAGGCAGATTAAAGATCATGCCGAACTTCCCACTTGCCCTGCAGATAACACCGAAGCAGGTTGCCGATCGGGTGGAAATCCCCACTCCCCCCTCCCCTCCCCCCTCCCCCAAATATATGCACAGCCCTCCGCCCTCGCCGACAAAGGAAACGGTGGATAATTCAGGAATAGCATATCCATTTATTAAATTAGAGCTAATGGCTGCCATAGAAGAATCGAGACAAAAAAAAAAAAAAAAAAAATCTCCTTGGCATAACGACATCCCATAAGAGAAAAGGTCAAGCTTTTGTTACCGTTTTGGTATATGATAAACGACGTATGGAGAAAAATAGAAATTCCGCAAGACTGTCCGCAAGATTCGGTCATTGTCCCCATTCCCAAAGGGCTGGAAAACCTCCAACCAGCATACAGTCACTGCACCCAACATCACTAACGCCGACAATTCATGAAATATATGAAAAGATGGTTGCGACACGTGCTTATCGTGGTGGCTTGAAGGGGAGAAAAAGTATCATCGCTGTCAAATTGGATTCAGATAAGACCGTGGTACAGAAGCAGAGACTGGCAGCACTGACTGATGAGGCCCCACAGGTGTCGCCTCATGCAAACCTTGTGCGCACTGTGGTGGCTACAGGCGTGAAAAGAGCATATGACAACGTGTCACACTCGAAGATAATTGAGAACATTAAAGATTGGGCAAAACTTGCTTAAGAAAAGTACATTTTACATATGGCTCAGGGGAGAACAAGTCGGTAATCACACATAAAACAGTGGAGTTCACAAGGTTCTGTCTTATCCCCTTTATTATTGAATAGCCTTAATTGACTTGGAGGCTAGGAGAAATGCCAAAGACACAGTTCCTGATTTATGCTGATGACGTCATAATATGGTCTACGCCTAAACGCCTACAGACCCAGAACCTTCAATTACAAACAGATGCAGCCTTAGAACACTTTAAGCGAGCACGTTCGAGAGACATGCCTGGAAATGTCGCGACAAGATTCCAGCTACATTCATGCGAGAAACGAGAACGGTGGTAACCACACATTACAAGTGGATTAGCTGAGGTTCATTGAGCTAGACATATAGAAGTCAGGCAAAGGAGCAAAATGGCCCCATAGGACAAAAAAGGCAGCAGCGACTGCGTTACATTTGATCAAATGGCTCTGGGCTATCGGAGAAAGGGCCCGAGCAGACGCCTTGTACATTCCTTCAGCCTAGAACACTGCATCAAGCTCAGTTCCATAGACTGACGAAATGACAGTGGGCGGAGCTAGAAACAATAAATAGAAACGCAGTGCGTACCATCACGGGCTCGCCAAAACTTACGCCCATACCTGCACTTCAGGAATATTCTCAGTTGAACACACTGACATAAATTATTGAACCGCGAGAGGCAACGAGAAATTGAAACAGGGATTACGTTGTGCCTGTGGCAGCCTTATGCAATGAGGTGACAGCACAGACACCCCCCACCCCGGTCTTTTCTGGGCTTACACGGCAATTACTACTAACGAGACTACATAACTCCGTCGTAAAGCACAGCCAACAACATATCCAGAGAAATCATGGGATATGTATATCTTATACAGAACGGCAACTACCAGTGCAGCACATTCGGAGTTATTCGCACATCAAGAGTACATAACGGACCACCCGGACTCACTAGTAATGAATTTTTACGCTATCCGTGATGTCATGGAGTATAAATACCACATAGTCTATAAGATAACCTCACACTTACCCCGACTCTCTCATGGCTATTAGCTGCTCTAGCTACTCTCTCATGGCTATTAGCTGCTCTAGCTGCTCCATCGTCTGTTCTCAAATTTGTTTATTTGCATACGATTGCGTCATTTTTCGTAATCTAACCAACGATTCGAGCACTGTCTCCTTTCAAGCTGACCTAAATTTCATATCTGATTGGTGCCACACATGGAGCATGCTACTAAACATAAATAAATGCAAGGGTATGAGAATTCCTTGTACTAACAAGGAGTGTCCTAACTATTGTCTCAATGGTAACGCTTTAGAATCCGTCACGTCATACCGTCATCTTGGTTTCACCATGACAAGAAACTTGTCCTGGAAAATACACATTGAAAACTCAACAGCCGAAGCTAACAGTAAATTAGGATATCTAAAAAGAAACTTTTCTAGCGCGCCATAAACCATAAAGCTACTTTTACATAAAAGCTATGTCCGTTCGCAGTTGGAATATGCGTCATTAGTTTAAGATCCGTGCCACACCACACTAATCGATAAACTCGAAGCTGTGCAAAATCGTTCAGTTCGTTTTATTTTCAACAACTACTACATAACAGCCGGTGTAACGCAAATGAAAACCATTTTAAACTTACCATCCATCAACTCACAAAATATATCTCGTTTATGTTTATTTTATAAAATTTATTATCATAACCCTTCTCTTTTCTCTACCTAAATCCAACCAGCTCTGTTTATTTCCTCTCTTCGCGATCGCACGCACGAAGACAGCATATCACTCTGCCAAACAGCAGAACTATTACACACTCATTCTTTTTTCAGACAAGTATCCTACCTTCAACCTGTGCATCCATAAAAGAAACATGACATTCCAAAAACATGATAACTAACGTGTCTACCCCTCATTTTATTTGCGCTTCTGAGTTATCTGATTTTTCTTTTGTTTGATTTCGTTCCTTGCAGCCTATTGAATCTCATTGCTTGCGTTTATAAGTTGTATGATCTTTCTGTTTGTTTGTTAAGAAAACAGACGCGCTAACACACTAAGCCCCTAACACGAGTGCCTCGCCCACAAGCCTCTCTTTTGATACCCGCTCCGCCCTCCCCCTCTTAGAAGTCTCTTTTGCACCCTGATTCCCTCGTGCAACTACCTACTGCCTCATAACCTAAGGAGAATCGAGGAGGTATCCCTTTCAAGGATTAGGGCAGCGGCGACCCTTACCCCGTCGGTGACGTGTCCGTGGGGCTCTCAATAAGATGCAGTGCCGAGCACATGCCCTATAAGTGTCCAAGGCCGGCCGCCGAGGTGTATCTTTGCCACCTTTTATGTACAGTCCTGAGCAAAAGTGGTATACTCTACGCGCTTTGAGAAAACTACCCATCAGCCTTTACTGATAGTGAAGCGGTTATTTCTGAGATATGCATAAGGTAAACTCCTAAATGTACTTGTCATCTTATCTAAGAAATGTTGTCTGGCGCGTCTTTTTATACAGAAAAAAAGCAATCCTAGCATTTCCCGTGGTCTCTACACTTTTGCTCACGGGTGTACATGCTCAGGGATGCAGCCATCAAGAACAAGACGACTACAAGAGGCTGGACTGTCGGCTACGAGGGAGGAAGACCTGTACTTGTGGCTAATAGACAGAGCTATAGAGCCGGAGCTTGCTCTAGTTTCTGGAAGACAATAGTCTACATGACTTATTTTAAGTTAGGGACAATAGTCTTCGAATAATAAAAAAATTCCCGGCCTTAGCTGCTGCATGCTATCACTACAGTGGATGTGGTGACGATGCTGCTGAAAGTAGAAGTCAAACGAATCAAAACTTAGCTAAAAGAGAGAGAGAGCGTTAAACATTCCTTCTGTATGCAGGTCCGTGGTAAGTCTAACTAAAACGCCACTTAATTTTTCTTCTTATTATAAAATACTTGTATATGTGTCACAAGCTGCCTCACCTCTACAGCGGAAGTTGCGGGACCTTCTACTTCAGATATTGAGCGAAACTCACGGGACTTCGCTGCTCCCCTGAACAGGCTTCAACACACCGATGGGGCAGCGACCGCGCGTCCTTGACGCGGGCACTGCGTAGACAGCCGATAGCATAAAAACGCATACAGCAGCACGCCCAGCGCAGATTCAGTCTTCCGGGCCTCTCTCGCGGCCGCTCTGGAAAATCGTCTTGTGTTTAACCGGGCCCGTAATCGACGCATCGTTCTCCTCATCTGTACGGCCTCTGCTACCGAACAACCCAGCCTTCGACGCCTCAACTAACAAGAAAGCCGTGAGAATTCCATTTCGCCACAGACTGTTATTCAGTCGAACATTATTTTCGCTCTTGTTAACCGTTACCTCACTTAGTATTATTTTACGCTGTGTTTTCTATGTGACTTTTGCCCATACTTATTATATCTAGAATGCTTGCTTTGTTATCTTTATAGTCTTCTTTTTATAGCAGCGTTTTGTTCATTGTCGGGTTTTTCCTCTTGTCAGTTAATTAGTTGTCTTTTATCAATATTTTGTGGCGTTTTTTTTTTTTATTGTACTCTATTATTATGCAGTGTAATTCGGACTACTATCAATAAATGTTGCCGGCAAATAATGTAGTCGGTGGTTAGGGTATCAAATGGAAATGGAATGGAACACGAATGAAATCCTTAAAGAACTAAACAATCCACGATTAGCTTATGGATCTGTATATGTTTAAACAAATCTACATGCTTTTACTTACAACTGCTGCTCAACGCGTCGAGAACAGCTGTTCAGCCCGTTGCAGCTGAGACACTTGGCTCCTGGGGGCGACTCGAGCCGCTGCCGTGACAATGGTGACAGGTTTTCGAAACATGGGCGCTTGTTTCTCCTCGACACAATACATTTGATTGTGTTGACGCACTGACTACAATTTTAACCTACTTGTCCAACAGAAAAACTGTTTTCGTCATGCTTGATGCCTGTTGCCCGCAATGCATTTCTTGCAGCGAGTCGAGCTACGTTTCCGAGGGGTACAGTGCGCCTTTCTTGGCATCGGCAGTATCAAAATACGCACATCAATCTAGGCAGTATCGTGACGCTACACATGCGGTGAGAAGCGGGGTTTAACAATCATGTGTGAGTGCATGAATTCGCATTAGCTGACAGAGGAAGCTGCCATTTGTTGCAGTAGGCATGAAAACGGTATAATATACATTGTTAATAGCGAGATTTTTATTCAAGCTTTCAGATCACGCGACGGCCCTTTGCCTACGTGTACACGTCACGATCATTTCTTTTTACGGCTGTAGTGCTTGCAGCGGGCCGGGACCCGTTATGTAAAGAACTTGTAAATACGTGTCATTCTTAAACGAAGCCGTCAATCATTGGCGGCTGATCAATTAACACCAAATTGAACATATATATATAATATATATATATATGCACAACTATTGAATAGGAGCTGTTAACCGTTAGCCGTTGGTAGTGTTCCATATCTCAAAATGAGTCGTTTCTTTTCGACGAAGCTCCCCAAAATTGCATGGTTATTTCAGGACGGAAACTTGTCTTTGATATGCCTATCAGCGCTCTCATTCGCGAGCGAAAATGTGGCTTTGTCCTTTTACCGTTCTGCCTACTACCTCCGCTGCTGCAGACTTCGACTTCGCCGCATTTTCCAGCTGACTGCACACGGAGGCTTTCGAGGGAGAAGCCGACCTCTCCTGTCTTAATCAAGATATTCTGAAAATAAATAACCACATCCCTCTCCAGCGACCGTGCCTGCGGGCTAAGAAGAACGGAATGATAACAGCCAGCGTGGGCAGGCACGCATAAAGGCGTGAACTCGTCCGTACTTGGCGACGCGCCACCGAGAGCGGCTTCCCTCGAGCAGCCTCCATCCAGGTCAAACAGATACCGCAGTGGGGCGCTTGCACGGCTCGCACTTTCTGCGGCAGTGTTAGAGGAGCCTTTTTGCGCTTCCTGCACGCAATGATGTATTCATCCGCTGGCGCGCTGGCGGCACTGGCTACTCATGCGCGTGCGTCATCAGATTGTATGCTGCAGACATACAATTATGACGGCGATAGTAATTGACGACGACAGTGGCTAGGTTGTGTAAAGAGCTTCAAACCAATGAGAGAGAGAAGGGGATGATGGTGACGAGAAAAGTGATATCATGCTTAAAGAGAAGCGCGAAATTGAGGTTTTTAATATGCAGACTTTCAGTAGTGGTGCACCGGAAATGATGTAGAAAGTTTGCCGCAGGAACCATGTGAGAGGTTAAGGCACACTCAATAACACTAGTAATTCACTACGAGCACACTGCAGAGTAAGCGGTTTCACATCTAGAGCATCGAAGCTGAAGAGAGGAGCAAGAAAAAAAGGAAGGAAAAAGAAAGAATCAGAAGAGAAAAGGAAGTAAAAATAGATGAAAAAAAGAAGACGAAACGATGATAAGAGGGAATGAGGAAGGAACACAGGAAGAAAAGGAATGTTTCTTGTTTTATTTTTCCAAAAGTGTCTATCTTCAGAAGGCCCTGGCTGCTTGCGCGAATGTTTATCGAACGAATTAAGTTTCCTGTCATAATAATAAAAGAACAAAAATATAAGAACAATGAGTTCGCGCCGAGATTTCTTCGAGGACAGCATTCCCACTGCGGTGTTGTGACGTCATTCGCGTCTTGTTTTGCCTTCAGCAGCCAGCTGCGATCTCAGACACAGGGTATTGCCAAGCATAGTTAGAGGAAACAGTGGGCGAGTCAGCAGCGCGCCAGTACACTCTGCTGACGTCACCGAAGGGGTCAGGTACCGCAGGCTGCAGTTAGGCGCTCTTCCTTTCTCCGTGCAGCCCGATTGTTCGAGGGCTGACCTATTTGTCATCTCTGGAGGGAGCCGATAGAGCGGTGGCGATAAACAAGATGTTGGCGGCGCGAGACTGCGGTCCCAGAACCCTTCGCTCTTCTACCGAAGCACAGTCTGAGATGAGATCGGTGAAGATCTTCGCGGTGAACGTGTGCAAGCAAGTAGAAACGGAGTGGCAGCGCGAACTGCTTTGCAGGGATCTCTTCAGGGAAAACTATTGTTTAATTTGTCGGCATTGTTACCAGCTCAATAAAAGGGTTCTGTGCTCACAGGTGGATGCGGTTTTTGCTGCTTAATAAAAAAAAAAAAAGAAAAAGAAAAGCGGTTAATGAACTGAAAAAAGAAAGGAAATAAAGGTTGGCGAGAAGAACTCCCCAGCGAATAGGGAAGGGTGGAGAAAAACGCGTTGACTAACACTATTTAATTTCTAAACTCCAATTAACAACGTCAACTTGACCTTTAACTAGTATGACCTGTTATGTGTGGTCTGTAGTTTAAAGAAAAAAAGGCTGTTATCCATGCAGCTTGGCCTTTCTGCTAAGCGGAGGAAAGAAAGAAGCGAAATAAGCATCGTTGAACGAGAAAGCGGTTGAAGATTCGTGAAATTCGGCATGCTGCAGTAACGTTTCAGTACCATCGAGTTCAGTTAAACTCGAGTAATTAGATGATAGTAAGTTTAGTTATTACAACTAGTTGTTTGTCTTGTGTAAAGTTTGAGGATTTCGGCACTTCGAGTTCTGGAGAGAAATATTTTAGCAGAAAACTTCTTCAAGTGGTGCGAAACGCGACATTGTGCTGTTCAAGATTATCTATAAAGTAAATGTAGCCGTTTTATTGCTCGCCCTAAAGCTCTACCGGTGCTATCCCGCTGTCTATGTACAAAACAGCACTGAATGCTTGTCAGCTCGCAGTAGAGATGATGATTGATGAGAGCCCGTATTCCGAGTTTGTGTCGTTTTTCCAACACCTCTAGTAATTTAACTGATGGAAACACCGGGAACGGAAGTCATTTCGGTTGCCACTACTTCCGGTCCTGGTGCTTCCCCCAATCAAGGCGTACGGAGGATCGAACAACGCAGCGACTGTGTTTCGAAGTCTTCTTTAACGTGCAGTGCATCACACACACACATGAGCCTTAGTTTTCGCCTCCATCGAAAAACGGCCAGCATCCTTGGGTAAATTAGTCGAGCTCTTTAACCACTGCGCCACCGCGACGGGGGCGTGTGGAAGGGGTAAGTTCTGTATGTGCTACAGCTGTCCTCGTAATCTCGCCTAGACCAACGAGGTAGTATTAGTTATCTATTGAATCCTGGGGGAGAACTTCTAGGCGAGCCACTAGAAAATTTTACTTTCCATGTCGGAAGCAGGAATTCTTACCAACCTCCACTGCATCGCATAGGCTTACTACCACCTATTCGCAGTTTGCTTCGCGTCTGCACGGGGAGTGACGGATGGTGCTTGACTGGTGCAGTTCTTGTATATTGCTGTGTCAAAGCACTAAGTCAGAGCGGATGAATCTTGTTTAGTTCCTGGACTGACTTGAGAAAAAAATGGACTAAAAGCGAATATAGCGCTCAAGTTCAACCCTCTTCCCCCTTCCGCTCTCTTGGAGTGCGCTGTCGGGGGAACAGACTTGATAAAAAATAGCTCTCTACTCGGTATAAATCTACAGCGTACAACGTTGTGCCTGCAGGCTGTGTTCGAAGAAAGGCCCAAGGCTGCAGACACTAAGGATGCTCTGTAAGAGTTCTGCGTTTGTACAAATGACCCAAGCGTACTAAAGAAGGAAAGAAGGAAAGGAATCGAGACTTCCATGACGTCATCCCGTCAACGAACAGAGGTGAGATGTGTGTGTGTGTGTGTGTGCGTGCGTGCGTGTGTGTGTGTGTGTGTGTGTGTGTGTGTGTGTGTGTGTGTGTGTGTGTGTGTGTGTGTGTGTGTGTGTGTGTGTGTGTGTGTGTGTGTGTGTGTGTGTGTGTGTGTGTGTGTGTGTGTGTGTGTGTGTGTGTGTGTGTGTGTGTGTGTGTGTGTGTGTGTGTGTGTGTGTGTGTGTGTGTGCGTGCGTGCATGCATGCGCGTGAGCGTGCCACATTGGCTGCGAGGAATCGTTTGATGTCGATAATGCAGGGAAGCTCTGGCGGATAAGAGTTGAGAGCGCCTTCCAGAGAACCTGTCATACTCTGCTCATGAGAACGTCAATATAGAATGCGGAAGCAGGCACATTTGAAGTGTTTTCTCTGGAACGAACGTAATGGAATCGTCGGAGTTTATGGTTCATCCAGAGTGACAGAGCTCACAGACGTGATTGCGTCCATGGGTGCAACTGGAACAATAGCTGTAGCTGAAGGGGTGCAGGCTTGCTTGGCCGTGCTTGTGCTCAGCGCGGTAGCCTTGTTAATGGCTTGTATGTGTTACCGCGTCTATGGCTCAATAAATGACAACGCTAAATGCAATCTGCGCTACTGCACGCCGCTTCGCGCTTAAAAGTGGAAGCATTCGTGTCCACGGCTATTAATGGAGATTCACTCTCCTGCTTTCTTTTGATTCTTAATGAGCCCTGTTGTGGTCTTTTCCTTACGATGTGCAGGAAAGAGCCTCTATTATATTTTAATTCATCCCGAGGAGAGTAAACAATAAAGGAGCGCAATGCGGGCTTTGCGTGGAAGCCTTACCGGTGCATTCAGAAAAACTGACTGTGCACATGAAAGTAGTGCGATGTCACGTGCATCGGAGAAAGGCAACCCCCCTCCCCCATTGATCCGTCATGTATATTATAAACCTGTCACGAAATTCGTTACTCTTGCATGCAGTTGAGATGCGGTATTAGCTAAACCTATTTTCGGTGCATGGATGCATCAACATTGGACGATTCTGCCAACCGCTATCAGAATTTGGCTACTGTCGTGGTGGTAATCCTGGTTATCCAGTGTTCTTGCCTTGACCTATGTCCTCGTGCGTCGTCTAGTTTACACATAACTGATTCGACTAGTGTAAAAAATTGAAAAATTACAAGGGACTTTAGCTACCAAAGTAGTAAAATGCGAAAGCCTGATGACGTTAATTAATTAGTCATAAATTACAGTACTTAATTAGACATTAACTGCTCAATAAATAAATATATTTAGTCAGTAATTAGTAATTGATCATTGATTGGCATATGGCCAAATAAGGCACGCATTCGCGCATACTGTGGTTGTGCTTTGTGATTGATCGAGACCTCCATGACGACATCCCGTCTGGACCAATCAGAGCCGCCGCAAAAGCGGGACACATTTTGTCCACGACAACGATGAAGCATTAAAGGCTTTCGCTTTAAAAAGAAAATTGTTAGACCTTCAGCGGCAAAGTACTCGTTGTCTATCACTTAAACTTTAAACCTGTTTCATGTGTCCACAGTGGTCACAATTGGAAAAGAAAATTATTAAATACCATCAGCGGCAAAGTACTTGTTTGCCACTAAAACTTCAAACCTGCACTAAAACGGCAAACCTTCTGCCGTGTACCCCCTGCTTCCCACTGCGTGCTCCTACATACCATGCATGGGCCTGGTCAGAGTAGCTGCACCCAAAAACAGTTCTGATTTCGTGGCTGATCTTCACTTGTTGTTGATACACGCACTGGGACGTCAGGAGCGAGCATGCGACGCACACATCTCCATACACAACGAGAGTTGGCGCACAATTCTGCAGGCAAATAATGCGACCGATCGATGCTATTGTTTTCTCTTATACGGTACAGGAGGCGACCGGACTGAGCTGCCCCGATTCCTCGGCGCTTGAAGGCGCGCTCTCTCTTGGGAGCCGGCTCGCTCTCTCAGAGCTGCTGCTCACGTCAGAGCGAGCGATCAGAAAGCGAGATTCATTCGCGGTCGCTGATTAGCTTTCGTCTCTCCGTTTTCTTTCTTTTTGCTTTGCGCAACGCTCGCAAAAGAAAAAGTAAGCGACTTCGGTAAATAACGCCGCGCCTACTCGGAATGCTGAATTGAATTTCGCACCAGAGCCGGGCCGCTTACGTAACGAAAACACGACTAGAGCGGCTGCCAAAGCACAGCGCTAGGCACGCTCCCCTCTTTCTCTATAGCGCGCGGTGACTGCGTCGGAGATGGGCGAGTCGTAAACCTAAAGACGCATAAATTGAATTGAACTGCTAGACGGCGGTGCGAGGTCCCTGGGTGCTTGCTCAAATGCGTGCGTATGGCACGCATCCCCCCACGCGTCATAATCGAAACGCCTCTCCCCTTCTCGTTCTCGGGTTTTAATTTGTGCGCTCGACAGCGGCTATGGGCAGTTTTTCCGGAAAGCTGATGCCATGCATTTGGCGAAGGTGAAGCAACAGGCGACCATAGCAACCGTTTATTGTATTAACGATTTCGGCAATAAGAAATCACAAAGGAAAACGGGAACACTAATCACAGGCATAAAGGAGGGACAAAAGAAAAGGGGTAGGGTGAAGGAAGGAAGGAAGGAAGGAAGGAAGGAAGGAAGGAAGGAAGGAAGGAAGGAAGGAAGGAAGGAAGGAAGGAAGGAAGGAAGGAAGGAAGGAAGGAAGGAAGGAAGGAAGGAAGGAAGGAAGGAAGATAAATAGGAGAGATGAAGCAAGTGAAAGCTGAAAGTAAGGAAGAACGAAATATTGGAAGGAGGAAAGCTAGGAAAGATTGAAGATGAAAACGAAGAAAGGAGAGAAGGTAGGAAAGATAGAGAGGAGGGTAGCTAGGAGGGATTGTGGATATGATGGAAGAAATGTAAGAAAGGAAGAAAATAAATTAAGAGCAATCGAAGAAAAGAATGGAAGAAAGGAAGGAAGGTTTAAGATATTGTGGAAGAATGAGAATGCAAGGAGAAGGGAAAGGAGAGAAGAAAAAGAAAAGAAAATGGGGGAAGAAATAAAAAGAGGAAATGACACTAGGATAGACAGGAAAAAAAGAAATTAGACCGTACACGTGGGCATCTTTTTACTCGTCGTTTCGGAATCAATTAAAAGCAGCACGTGCCCGCGCTAGGCAAGCGAGAGTCTGCTGCGATGCATTCCATAATCAGAATGTCCCTGCATGCACGATCGAGAAAAGAAACGATACAAACAAGGCTCTGCAAAGCGCGCTGTTGTACAAGACAAAAACCGGAGAGACGGCCTCAATTACTTCGCCTCAGACAATATATATGATAAATGGGCCGTGCCGCCCCCAGGGGAGCCGAACATCGCTCCGCATCGCCGACGCATTATGCTAGTCGACCACCAAGCGAATGCTGAGAGTTTAAAGAATGTATTCCTTTTAAGAAGCGAAGGGCAGTGATGGATGAATGAGCCTTCCTTCTCTCGTAATGTATCGAATGAGTCCCGCCCTTTGTGTCATGTGACCTGAAAGCTCCTTCACGACCGATCTAGACGCCGGCCATTCAGTTTTCTTCTTGGCGGTTACAGTGCTCTAGCAGATAGAACATTATATTGACCGCGCCCAGTTAGGTTAGGTTTACGACGTCATTAGCTTAGATGAATTACAGCAGATCGATGAAAAAAAAAGAACGTTTACGCCCTATATGAAGCGGTTACAACGCTCGCCACAATGGTGATAGGTATAGCACTGCGGCAGCGAAGAAGACATCATTGTAGAAAATTGTCACGACCTTTACCAAGGGAGGTATTAACCTCCGAAATTCTCTCAATGCAGAGATAATTCGTGATCGCTATTTTCCTCGACGATCGCATCATTTGAGCTCGTCCTTAGCCAGGGTAAATGCCCTCCATAATAACGAACTATTTGCCCGTGCGAACGATTTTATTGATTTGGTAATTGATTGCCCGTCACCAACCATAGTTATCACATGACTGCATAGTCTTAGCAACAGGCTATAAGAAGGCCACCTTGCTGGCGGAGGTAGAAAGGAGGAGAGCTTTCATCCCTGCGGAGGGAAGCTCTCCGTAGGGATGAGTGTAACAGTTGGAACTCTGGCGCGGCCTTCTACGCTTCCAAATTTGCCCACACCGAAGTGTTTGCCTCGTTCTCTGCGCTGTTCCCTAACGCTGAAATCGGTGCTGTCTTCCTGTTACCATGGACAAGATCAAGCTGGACTATCTCGGCGGAATTAAGTGGTAAGTATTCGGCCCTACAATCAAAGGATCAAGCACTAATCGTGAGAAACCACCTCCAGCTCATCCACCGGTATCATTTCTCATTTCAGTGTTGGTTACTACAAAATCAGCTATCCGCGGGTCTGCACTCCTTAACAGAAAAGCTTGTTCGTCCCTGCCCTCAAGACCGAAGACATTTCCTGCCGTAAACTATACAGCGAAGGATATCTATAGTTATTGCTCCTTTCATGTACTTGTGAATCCATTCAGCTTTGAAAAGTTGAATGACCCCTGTAAGTGGCCCGCCGGATGCTTGCTCTACCCTTTCATACAGACGTTGAAACAGCATTATTCGCCAGACTCTTCGAACCATTCCGTAGCGCAGATGGCAATGACTAGCTAATTGTCTCCTACTATCAGAAAGTTCGTGGTCTCCGCACCAGGTCTGACTGTATTTTCGAAGATGCCCTCTTCAGAAACCTTGCTACGAACTGAGTAACTGAGTCCTGGCTTTAGTGATGAGATCTCCTCATCCAGATATTTTCTATAAAATTATAACGATTTTTGCTGCGACACCTAGAGAAATTGCGACCAGACTGGCGAGCGTTACGGTGACGATGTTTTACTAGCTGCCAAAAGATATTTCATTGTTTTTGCCATCATGACCTCGAACTGTACGACGAGTGCCTCAGCGTTGAAGTTAATCTAAAAGGCACACACACACGCACACACACACGCACACACACACACAAAAAAAAGGTTTCCTTGTCGGCTTGGGGTATCTAAAGCGATCTCTTAGTGCCGACACATTAGTGCGCGGATCCTGGCACCCCTTGACGATGGCCTTGATCCTGAACGCTATCACGTCGCACTTTTTGTTGATTTCATTGTTCTTGGTCGTCCGTGAAAGGATGAGGACTTGTCCTCAAACGACGCTCGTTTTCCTGCTAAGGCTATTCATTTGTTTTATTTTATTAGTGTTTTTGGCCTCCAGCCTGCCGATTTGTTCGTTAATCCATGTGGCAACGCTTTGGACATCCTATTAACAAATATTAGTTGCCATATGGTAGCGCCTGTTCGTGATTATCTTGCGTCAGCTGATATTTGGCATGATCCTCTTTAAGATTCTTTTTTTATTTCACAACACGTGCTGATAAAACTGCCAGATCCTCGCCTCATTATGCCAAATGTAATTTATCACTACTTCATGGCAGTATGCGCAACAATGACCATCGCGTCATTGCAACAGACTTCCGGATAGATGTAGCAGTCGCCACACTGACGAAGTTTTTCAGCGAGACGATGCATTGATTTTTCATGCCTCAAAGAAACGGAAAACGTCAAAATAACCCTGCTGGTCTTCTGCCAAACTGAGATATTCTATATGCGCAGGAAGGATCACTTACATAAGCTTGTAAGCAATAATATTGGCAACGACGTAGGTGACTGGCCTGCAGAGCCGAAAATAAAATGCTGTTCAAACGCGACAAACATACTTGTTTAATTATTTTGACAATTAAGAGCCTTAATGGTATCAGTAGGATTTCTGGTGCTTTGCTCGCGCATGGAGCAGAGAATCCCACTTTCCGTGTACACCAGTTACACTAGTGTAGCAAAATTTCAATACCTCCAAAGGTCTTTTTCTACACCAGTGTAGCTGGTGTAGCTGGTGCAGGTTAAAAAAAAAAAAAATGACGCTATTGATTCCAAACGCCGACTATGTTACCGACGCTTCAAATATTTGCGAAATGTTTGCATCGCATACTTCTCATCAGTGTTCAGAGGGAATAACACTGACACTGACAATGCTAATAGCGAAAGCGACGGCGCATGCTCTGCACTGCGCCGCCCAGAGTTAGGACTCTAGAAGATGCTGGTGACGCTTTTGGCTTGGAAATAAATTCTCGTGATACCAGTTTTTAAGACCGGAGCGCGCACCGCACCCGGTAACTACTAGCATATCCTCATTTTGTCTTCAATTGCTGGAGTGTTCAGGATAGACATTCACATACAACTGTCCTATTTGTCTTTTAAAAACCGCCTTACATGACTATCAGCACGGTCTTCGAACAAGTCGTTTTGTTGAAACTAACCTTGACAATTTTTTTAGTGTTGCTCCTGCAGTTCCTCGCCGGGAGCAGGTTGATGCTGTTTATTTTGATTGCAGCCAGACTGAATGTTTAGCACACCCCGGCATCCTTAGAAAGAGAAAAAGCATTCAAAGCGCTGCACAACCTGCACTGGAAAAATGACAAAGCATGAGCACCGTTACCGCTTTTCTTGCGACACTATACGAGTCATTTTTTATTTCTCGTTTGTTTTTACGTTTTCAATTATTTATTTTATTTTTAATTCTTAATTATTACTCTTTTTACCCTTTTATTTTTTTCTGTCCTTCAACCAGCATCTTTATGTTAGACAATTAGTCATATGGACATGTTCGCAGAAATTCGGCGTAGAGTAGTAGTTAGAGTGCTCGGCTGGGACACGGAAGGATGGTGGTTGGAGTCCTGGTGATGATTTCTTTCACTTCACGAGGACACGCTCCGGTGAAACACCTTGGTGACGCGATTTCATGACACGCTCCAACGACAACACTCATAAGTCAAGAAATGCTTTCTCATTAAAGCTGCTGTAAAGCTGTTCTTTTGAATCATATTGAAACTGGTTCGCTAACTACCTGCAATGTAGACGGAAGAGTGTGACTTAGTTACTTAGTTTGCGAGAACATGCCAGGAACGCCAAAAAATGCTCGCGAGGGAAGAGGTATTGAAGGTTTTCTCGCAAGTCATTGCCTTACCTGCCAAGATTGTTCACCTGCACTTCATAACATCTCCGTAACCAGAAAGAGCAAAAAAAAAAAAAAAATGCATCACAAGAGAAATTGCGGAATCTGAACAGATATGTAATCTAGGGGAGGGCTGTGTCAGCATCGCCGCTATCACCCTTTCCCAAAAATAGCTGACCCACACGCATGCGTGAGCGATAGCCACGGTTGCACAGAATGTGTATGAGTAAATTCTTCCACAATAAAAGCTGCTGTAAATACAGCGCCTGTCCTTGCAATCTCGTCTTTGTCCACGTCCTTTTTTTTTTTTTTTTTTTTTTTGCGCTGCTTTTTCTGAAAAATATGTACCAGCACGACTAACTCGCCGCATTAACAAACGTCTCTTCCCTCTAGGGTGACATCTGGGGTTCCCTAAGGATCCGACTTGGGGCCTCTGCTATTCAATCTCTTCGACAACCACCTGTACAAAGTTGTTGCCCACTCTGAGATTCTCCATTATGCTGATGGCCGAAAGATATGTCCCATAATCCACTCCCCTCATGACCGCAACTCACTCCAACAGTGCATGAGCTCAGTGCACAGGTCGAATTTGTCCAGCAAGTTGAATTTGAATACAGACGTACACAACTACATATTAATGTGTCGTTTACGCGCGAGACCTACCCCATTGCGGCTTATTACTCTTCCAACAATTATGCAATTTAGGAATTAAGAAGACTAGCGCATGTAACTATAGACACAGACATAGAACAAGATTTGATTCCATTTACGAAATTATCTCTAGGTCATGGCCTTTGTGTCCACTTTGATTTTATATTGCGTTTTTAACCTCTCATGCTGGAGGTCAAGAGCAGAAGTCTGCGCATGTTTGGCACGATAAACCTTGCGTGCATGCAGTGTATGTAGTACTCTGGGCCACGTTTCCCTGTACTGGAGTCTTGTTCTGCCAACACTCGAATATTCTTCCATTGCATGAAATTCTATCTGCCGTACGGAGTTACCTAGTTGGAGACAGCAGTCGCGTTATTGGCTTTTTCCTCTTCAACTGTTTGCATGGCCGTCTACTCGCATATACATGAAGCTTCGGGTGTTTGGATGAACTATGCGACAAAGCGACGTGTGTTTGAGGTGTCACCATTCAAACATTAATTGAATTAATGATATTTCTGTGCAAAATCATGGCAGTATGTGGCTCCTGATATATTTCATCACGATTTTAACTCTTTCTGTGAAACCTGCTGTGCTCGATGGGACTCTAACGCTTTTTACTGTCGGTACGGTAGAACAATTGGCGGCAGAATACGCAGAGCTAACCGCACGTGCAGCATGAACTAACCTAAAACTTCTATTTTTCTCTATTAACTGTTCCTATCACTCATCGTCACCGTTTTCATCGTTTTCATTGCTCTTTTGTTATTATTGTGTTGTTATTTTCATTCTCATTTGCTCTTTTGCTGAACTGAGTGCGATAATGTAGGCCTATGACTGTTAGTTGGCCACCTCCCAATAAATGAATAAACTCGTTTATTATTGGCCTCACCCGATGTACCATAAAGCTAATTTGATTGTCTTAGCGTAGCCTGAAATGGGGGAAAACGATATAATCAGGGGACGCTCGTTCACTCACCTGTTCTCCTCGCTCACTCCACTGACTCACAAACTCACTCGCTCACTAAAATTAGTCACACACTCACTTATTCCACTGACCTATCCTTTCCACAGTCACTCTTCGCTAATTCAGTCACTCACCCTCATCCTTACTCTTTCCACTCACTACACCCACACTTCCCTCCCTCACTTCATTCAATCACTCCACAAAGCCACTCACCCACTTCAATCAATCTTCGTCCATTCAGTCATTCGCTCAGCTCACACGCTCTAACTCACTCGCTTCACAAACTCGATCACTATGTCACTGACTCCATGCACTCAATCGATCACTCCACTCATTCACTCCCTCCACAAATTCAGTCGCTCACTCCCTACCCTCAATCATTTCTTTCATTTCATTTCACTCACTCACTCACTCACTCACTCACTCACTCACTCACTCACTCACTCACTCACTCACTCACTCATTTACTCAGTCGCTTACTCCACACACTCACTCAGTCTCTCTCACATGCACTCAATCTCTCTCACCTCACATATTTATTCGTATTCCACTCCCTCTTCGCACACCCTCCCACTCAATCTTACTCAGTCACTGACTCACTCACTTCCTCCACGCACCAGCGCAGTCACTCCACGCGCTCATTGAGTCACCACCTCCTCATCCTCACTCAGTCAGTCACTCACTCCACACGCTAACTCACTTACTGACTCATTCCAATCACTCACTCTTCGCTCACTCTTCACTCATTTACTTACCCAGTCACTCGATCAGTCAGTCACTGTTCATTCAATCGGCCACCAACTCACAAGTAGTTTATTTAATATTCAGTGAATCACTCACTCACTCACTCACTCACTCACTCACTCACTCACTCACTCACTCACTCACTCACTCACTCACTCACTCACTCACTCACTCACTCACTCACTCACTCACTCACTCACTCACTCACGGTCACACATTCAATCCCTCAACTATCTGACTCAATCAATGCGTTTCGTTCTCGCTGGTTAATGATTGCGGGCAGGCCTACTCCGCGCGCTTAGATATTTCGGAACGGTATGATCGGCCCAGTCAAATCCACATATTAGAAGTCAGCCACTGCCAGCCACGAGGCGAGCACACGGATATAGAAATCGTTTTTTTTTTTCTTATCTCTGCTCCATGGGTCAGCATGTCACGACTACCGTTTCGAGGTTGAAGTAAAGAAGGAGAATGGGTGTGGGCGTGGACTGCTGGCGACGCCCCGGCAGCGTCCTTCAGGCCACGTACGCAAACTAGATGTGCTACATATGTTGCTAAAATGGGGCTACATCAGTCAGAAACGCCTGCTGCGCGGCACCGAATTAGAGACCCCTTTGCAAGGTACGCCCTCTTTGCCCGTGCTCTTTACTTGAAAGGATATTTAGTTGGCGTCCTAGTAGTATGAGGTCGTTCGCGCATAAGAATAGAAGGCATTTAGGGAGAGATAATGGCATGGCATGGAGCGGTGCGGTGTGGTGTGGTGGCTAAGGTTACGCATATGATGGGACATGGCATGGCATGGCATGGTATGGTATGGTATGGTATGGTATGGTATGGTATGGTATGGTATGGTATGGTATGGTATGGTATGGTAAGGTATGGTATGATATATGATATTAGTATGGTATGGTATAATATAGTATGCTATGATATTAGTATGGTATGGTATGGTATAATATGATATGATATGATATTAGTACGGTATGGTATGGTATATGGTATGGTAGAATATGATATGATATTAGTATGGTATGGTATGGTATGATATGATATTAGTATGGTATGATATGATATGGTATGGTATAATATGGTATGATATGATATTAGTATGGTATGGTATGGTATGGTATGGTATGGTATGGTATGGTATGGTATGGTATGGTATGGTATGGTATGGTATGGTATGGTATGGTGCGGTATGAATATGAAAGAAGCCAACAGTCAGTGAGGCTTGGAGGACTATGGGGGATTATTTTTAAATTTCTGCTGTTGGCTTGGCTAGTAATGTAATCAATTAGTGGGTAAAAGATAATGAAATACAATGTAGAAGAAAAAGAGCACACCGCTGGTGGGACCCGAACCGTGACCTCCAAATTGGCATGGTACGATAAGGTATGATACGTTGTCGCGTGACATGATGTAAAATGGCGTGAAGTGGTATGAAATGGTATTTATGGTGTGGTATGATGTGGTATGATGTAGTATGGTTGGTATGGTATGATATGATATGGTACATGCACGGTAGGCTGCGGTGTGTTATAGTATAGTAAGGTTGGTACGGTGTGGTATGAACAAGGGTTGAGGGGAAACCTCAGTGCGCTAGCCAACGCTTTGACAAGATGACTTGTCTGCATCAGGGCCGTAAAATTAGTCACAAAACAAATCAATTATAGATTCCATTTTTAGGCGTACAAATCCTACTGGAACACAAAACGATCTCCGAAGTCAACTTGAAGTGCTTCTTCTTTGATGTGCTTCCGCCCCGGTTACTGACTCGATGGAAAAAAAGGTTTCAGATCGTGCGTTCTTATTCTTCAAATCCATTTTTTTACAGGCCCATTGTGAAGAACAGGCCAGTACTTTTTATGGCAATCTTGATAACAGTACCAAAATCGGACAAACGACTGGAACTAGTCGATTTCATGGTGAGGAAGGAATGTAAGCTTAGCAATAAACAATAGCGTATACACACTGGAACTAAGCTTGGCTAGAAGGGGAGACATAGTCAGCTAATAACCGCCCTTCCATTTAGAAATAACCAGAAGATAGACCGTTAGCAGCACAAGAATATGACAGCAATGTAATTGATATATCTAAATCCCTAGCTGATAGTGACAAACAGATCCTAAACCGTGGTCTCAGATTTTTGCCTATCAACAGTAACTTTAGCGAATGAGATCTTTATTGAGATTTAACAGAGTTTTCCCCGCATTAAGGAGCACGTCGCCGAAGAAAAACAAAATTTCGAATCTCACCTATAGCCTCGATCAACCACACATGGTTATCAGGCGTTCATCAAACGTTACGCCCTAGTTCTGTCGTTCTCAGAGCTTCCAGCACATGGTCTCCGGACACGCAGTAGATCCCTGGGCTACAATTGCATAATAATTTAAATTTCGGAAAAATTATATTTAAATAAAACCAGCTCGAAAGCGAAAAATATTTGTGTAATAGACCAGGCTATATTCACCCAGTTAACTTAAAGAGCAGACATAGTTATTAATGCAGCAGATAGAGGCGGCAGCATAATCATCCTGCTGGTCGAAAAATGAAAAGAAGCCATCTAGTAACAACCCTTGGCGCAATCAAAAAAATGCTAGACATATGAAGTGTTTTGTTAAGAACGGTATACAATTCTCAGCCTATGGCTTACCACAGCACATCCTAAGAAAACTGTTACAGACGGACAGATTCACCGACTGAACTTTTACATCGTGCGGGGCTTCACCCCTAGGCGGGCAAGACTGCATCGCCTGAAATTCTTATACCTGCTGCTACACAATTCATACAAGATTAACCCCGAAGACTTCGTGAAAAAAAAAAGCCAGTCCAGAATAACACGTAATAAACATCCCCTCTTTCTTGAGGAATTTTCCAATAGCAACAACACTTTTTACTTTTCTTTTTTTCCGCAAACTGTGCGCGATTGGAATGCACTTGACGCCTCAGTTGTAAGGCAACCTACAGTCCAAAAGTTCTTAGAGCTTGCCGAGCCTACTTTGTTGTAATGAAGCTGTCTGAATTTATGTCAAAGCTCCGGTGATATATGCTTTCTATTGTATTACTGATTTTTTGGTGTTTTTTGTGTTATTCTATGAAGGTTTTCCATATCGATTCTGCCACATCAGCAATTATGTCCATGTCATGCAGTTCATGTCCACTTCTGTAAAAACCCCATTGGGGTTGACAGCATATCAAAATAAATAAATAAATAAATAAATAAATAAATAAATAAATAAATAAATAAATAAATAAATAAATAAATAAATAAATAAATAAGTAAATAAATAAATAAATAAATAAATAAATAAATAAATAAATAAATAAATAAATAAATAAATAAATAAATAAATAAATAAATAAATAAATAAATAAATAAATAAATAAATAAACTATAGCATACCTATTATATAGGGGAAAAAAACTCGTGATCATGACTATACCCTCTTAATCCCGTCAAATATAAACAAGCAGGACGTTAACCTATTTCCTAAAACTCATAAAGTTTCCGCTGAATAATTATTTTACAGCAGACATCCTAGGTAGGCCTATATTGTCTTCAACAATAATACGGCTACAGAAAGCTTGTCAAACTTTTTCAACTGCTACCTTAAAAGCGTTCCTACACGCCTTCCTTCTTTTGTACAGGACACATCCCGCGCTCCTCGAATAATAGAACCATTTAATGACAAAGCTGTTATCTCAACAGATAGCATCCTTAGACTTGATATGGAGGTATTCTTCACAAATATTCCTATCAATGAAGGCGTTTGCGCCCTCTCCAGCTCTACAACTCCAAATCCCCACCCGCATGAAAATGAAGTTTCTGCTCGCGCTCAACTATTTTTAATTCAATTTTTCCTGTTGCCTTGAAGTATTTGGAAAAAAAGTATGGGCGCGCATTTCGCACAGGTATATGTAGACATTTTCATCCGGTTACTGGAGTCAAAACTTCTAAATTATTTCTTAGTAAAACCGCTCATATACCAGCATTACACATAGCAGGCCTTTTCAAGGTAAGTGAACACAAATCTGATTCCCTGAACGTGTTCGCTTCACATCTCAGTTATTTTTTTACCTGCAGAACTCTAGAACGCGTCGATTTTCTGGACACCACTGTTAGTTTCGGACATCGCCAACTTAAAAGCGTGCTCTACGGGAAGCCTACAAACCGACAGCAATATTTTCGTTTCTTCAGCCATCATCCAAGCGGCTGTAAGCAAATAAAATCAACCAGCGTCCAGTCTAAAATGAGGCGATGTACATAAACGACGCATGATAGCCACAGTCTCTTATGCGCCATAAAACCCCCTATAATTAACTCATAATAAGTACTTAAACGAAGACCACGACCAAAGCACCAACACTGAGCGCCTTCTCTTATCCATAACGATATACTCGAACGTTCAAGTACATATAGTCTCAAGAAAATATTTCCCGATGCACGAAAGGTAACATACAGGCTCAATAAAAACCTAAATATATCCGAGTACGCACTAGACACGATAAGAACTCGCTGCCTAGAATTAATTCTTGCTTTTTTCGCTCCAGACGTAATGCCTGCAAATATTTACAAAGCGACATTATTGTTAAACTATTTTTTTTTATAAAGTACGTATATGCTCAGTTCACAAAGCACTGCAGATTCTGCAAAACGCCAGGCGCCTCATCATTACCCCGGTTCCTCAGTATGGATGATGCCAACCCCTTTCCCACAAGAAAGGAGCACCTCCGGCTCACACGTGCTCTTCTCCCTCCGTCTGCGGTAACCCTCCCCAGCAGTCTTACATGCGCAGAGGGGGTTGCGATTCGGAGGATCCGGGGTGGAGCTGCCCTCTCTCCCGCCGTGACTCGAATATGGCCTCAATTTCGATATTTATATCCATGTCCAGGGTGTCCTGTCTGTAACTCCAGATTAGGGAGGCAGATATTCACCACTTGTTGTGGGTTAGCCCGGCGCTGAAGAAGACGATAATTCGGAAGTTGACAGCAGTGGGTCTCTCACCGAATAAACCGTCATCTTATATTGCTTGCACGCAGGAACCTCATTATCGTTTCCTCTTGGACATCATTAGAACCGCCGACCTTTTTTCTTTCATTTAATACCCGGCCCCCTTCTTATTTTTTTTTTGTTGCATATTCCTTTATCCCCTGAGGCAATAGACAACGACAATGTTAGACTATTGTTAGAAATGATCGCAAGTGACAACACCTTAAGCATAAATACTGCTTTACAACAACAACAACATACAACAACAACGCCAACACCGGCTTTTCTCCGACACGAGACACTTGCGTCACCGCGTCAAAATTCAAGGGATATTTAATCTCTGCTGCCTTTTAGACAAGAGTAGTTTGATACGTCATCAGCACTTCCACTCTCCCATGCAAGTAGGCGCGAAAGCCGCTGTTTTTCACAATCATTATGCATACAACAACACATATAAGTATATAAGTGCGACAGCAAAATTGGTCCGTGCGACTGGGTGGGCGATTTCAACAGCGCACGACTGCTTCTGGTTCCATGTCAACGGAGGGATTGTCACCTGCGTACACGGACAACACCAGCTGCCTACTGCCGCCAGCGGCCCCCGCTGCCGATCACGTGGCTTGTGACGTTATACCGCGCCGCCCACTCAGCGACCTCTGCTCGAACCCGTGCATCTCGCGTTTTCTCGCTCACACCACCACGACGAAGATGGCGATGCCCGTGACGCCTGACTTTGTGCGCCACAAGACATGCTATCGCATAAAATTGTATTTTTATCAGATATTAATTCCTAGAAAAAGATATATTTGGGTATTATATAGTTTACAGCAGGGTAGACCTGCCCATGCATGCCACTGCATTTATTTTCCGCATTTACTTGTACTTGAAAAGAGGACAAGTACGTTCCCAAACTATATATATAAACAAAGTATTTGAGGTAGCACCTCTTAAAGGTGTGCTAGCCCATATTACGAGAGAAATACCAGTGAAATAAGATGAATAATAACAAAACCCACAAGAGGGAAGCGTAAAAATAATCTATCACTCACGAGATTTAAGTTGATTCGAGCAAATATGCTCAGTGCACACGCTTTATATCTGCTGTACTCGGGTAAAGAACATTGTCATGCAAGGAAAGTTGTTCAGGATTCAAAATAAATATTGACAGTGCTTTGATTTGTTCTTTCTTTTTCGCTATGCCACGCGCGTAACCGTTTATAAGGGGCGTATATTCCACTCGCATGCATAAGAGAGCGGTCGTTGTGGAAAACTTGCCGGGAGTTACTCGCGAGATCCGACAAACGATGTGTGGTGAGACGTTAGGCTACGAACAGCTCTCACAAAGTGACAGAGAAAGAAACAGAACAAGTGAATTAAAAAAAAAAAGGAGAAGGTGGCAGATGAAAGAGGGGTAACGGCAGGAGAAAAAGATCAGCCGCGACATCGAGCGACCCGAGAGGAGCCAAGGACGTCATTCGGTGACAGGGTTCTGCAGCTTAGGTCTCGCATCGACCATCGGCGTTGTTACAGGCGGAAAGCCTTTACGGTGCTCGCACGCGTGCGCAGAATAACTTAACGGAGGAACGGGAGCAGCGCCGCGCAGCTGGTGTCCCTATAGGGACAAGTGTCCATGTTTGGCTAATGGAAGCGCATTCGCACCCAGTGTTCGTGCACGCACACTACTGACGGCCATGCCGCCCGCAAGGAGTGATGGGTTGTTCCGATGGCCAGCGTTATTGTCCACTTTGAGAGGCTTCGGTGCCATTTTGGATCAACTACTCAATTTTGCATCATCGGAATATTTTTCTGGAAGAAAATCGTTTTCGACTCTTTAGGGAAGACGGGACCGCCTGACTTCGCGGCAGAGGCTCCGAAGTCTTATTTCAGAGATATATACGAGATTTACGTTCATAAAAGAGGTATGTGCAATATTTGTAACTTAATGTAGAGCTTCCAGGCTAAACAATAAGTATCAGCCCCAATTAATGGCGGCGTATCGAGGAACCCTTTTTTCGCACAGTGCGCACTCCTTCCTGGTTGAACTGGAATTGCCTATTACCACCGGGCGCTCAAAGGTCGTGACAAGAATGACGAAGGTAAACGCTTTCAGTCTACGTATTATCCCTTGCATTCATTCTAGCCGTAAATAAAAGAGAGACGTTGATAAAAAAAGGTTTCTCCGTCGCTTCAGTCCACAAAAGCAGCGTGTTGTCCACCAGGCGAAGCTGAAGTTTTCTTTCGCGATAAGGAAAGAAGAAATTTGGCTGGCGATAAGTGTTTCTCAAGCTTTTGTTTCGAGTACCCAACCAGGCGGAGTTCCGCCGAAGATGTTCTCGGTCAAAAAGGCCAAGCATGGCGGAAACTGCCGGAAACTGCATGGCGGAAACTTCTTATTCTTCTTCGTCCACGGACACGGACACGGTACACAGCGACGAGCGGTTAGACCTGGCGTAGTATTGCTTTCGCAATAAAAAAAGAAAAGAAGTCTTATAGCTTTCTGTAATCAAGTGAGCTAGTCCAGCGCACTAGTATTTACAAAGCCCCACCGAATCATCTTCATAGATATAGAGGTTCGTAGCCTGAAAAGAACTGCGCTGTCACGGTCAGAAAGCGCACTGCACAGCTTGCAAACTACTCCAGGTTCTCACATCACTGCTGGCATCCTAAAACTCGTGCAGTGACAATTACCGCATGGTCTATCTCGTCAGCATCCACATAACGATGCGCCCGAGATTTTTTTTTTTTTTTTTTTTTTTTTTTTTGACAGCAGAACTCTGACAGTTAAACGAAAAGGCAAGGTTCCGTAGCGCTAACAAAGACGAATGCACAGATACACAGGACAGGACAGGCCAGCGCCTGTCCGTGTCTATCTGTACATTCGTCTTTTGTAGCATTGTGGAACCTTTCCTTTTCGTTGAAATTCACCAATTAGTCCAGCAAATGGTTTTACTCGCCTGACAGTTAAAAACTCCAAAGCGAGCCGGCGAATAAACTCAAGCAACGGAGCAATTGGCGAGGCTCCGCGTGCACGTCACCTTAAATAACTTTTCAGCGCCGCCGTATACAGCGGGGTGTCGATTTTTCAAGTAAACCCTGATGTCACCATCAACTACTGGCAAAGCTACAGCTTAATGATTCGAAAAATGATTTTAAAAAATGGGGCTTCTGGATTTAGAATTTCGGACGCTGCGTTCACCAAATCATCAATTGAGCGCAGTCTTTTTGAGTACTAAATGGGCATTATAGCAACTCTGCCCCGTCGTGGTGGTGCAGTGGTTAGGGTGTTCGACTAATCTGCCCAAGGACGCGGAACTGAATCCCAGCCGCTTTTCGATGGAGGCAAAAATGAAGGCAGCCGTGTGCTGTGCGATGTTAGTGCACGTTAAAGAACCCCAGGTGGTCCAAATTTCCGGAGCCCTCCACTACGGCGTCTTTCATGGCCCACATGACGTTAAACCCCATAAACCAAACCAACCAACCCGATCCCCATCTATATTCCGTGGTGACTTTCGTTGCCTGTGTTCTCGTCGCCTAAGGTAAATGAAGCCATGTCCTCGGCATCGCTATGATCGACAGCTAAACGACGTGGACGATCACTATTTTTGTACCCGGCCCAGAATGACCCGCCGTGGTACAACAGGTCTCACGTCCCATATAACCACAAGAGAGAGATAGAGAGAGAGAGAGACAGACAGACGGACGGACGGACAGACAGACACACAGACGGACAGATGGACGGACAGAAAGACAGACAGACGGACGGGCGGACAGACGGACGGATAGACGGACAGACAGACGGATAGACGGACGGACAGACAGACAGAGACAGACAGACAGACCAACGGACGGACAGGTAGACAGACAGACAGACAGACAGAGACAGACGGACGGACGGACAGACAGACAGACGGACGGACGGACGGACGGACGGACAGACGGACAGACAGACAGAGACAGAGAGACAGACCAACGGACGGACAGGCAGACAGACAGAGACAGACGGACGGACGGACAGACAGACAGACAGAGACAGACGGACGGACGGACAGACAGACAGAGACAGACGGACGGACAGACAGAGACAGACAGACAGAGACAGGCAGACAGATAGAGACAGACAGACAGACACACAGAGACAGACAGACAGACAGACAGACAGACAGACAGACAGACAGACAGACAGACAGACAGATAGATAGATAGATAGATAGATAGATAGATAGATAGATAGATAGATAGATAGATAGATAGATAGATAGATAGATAGATAGATAGATAGATAGATAGACAGACAGACAGACAGACAGACAGACAGACAGACAGATAGATAGATAGATAGATAGATAGATAGATAGATAGATAGATAGATAGATAGATAGATAGATAGATAGATAGATAGATAGATAGATAGATAGATAGATAGATAGATAGATAGATAGATAGATAGATAGATAGATAGATAGATAGCTAGATAGATAGATAGATAGATAGATAGATAGATAGATAGATAGATAGATAGATAGATAGATAGATAGATAGATAGATAGATAGATAGATAGATAGATAGATAGATAGATAGATAGATAGATAGATAGATAGATAGATAGATAGATAGATAGATAGATAGATAGATAGATAGATAGATAGATAGATAGATAGATAGATCAGCTCAGTCGTTCAGTCGTGCCCGACTCTTCGTGACCCTATTGACCATAGATAGATAGATAGATAGATAGATAGATAGATAGATAGATAGATAGATAGATAGATAGATAGATAGATAGATAGATAGATAGATAGATAGATAGATAGATAGATAGACAGACAGACAGACAGACAGACAGACAGACAGACAGACAGACAGACAGACAGACAGACAGACAGACAGACAGACAGACAGACAGACAGACAGACAGACAGACAGACAGACGGACGGACGGAAGGACGGACAGACAGACACAGATAGATAGATAGATAGATAGATAGATAGATAGATAGATAGATAGATAGATAGATAGATAGATAGATAGATAGATAGATAGATAGATAGATAGATAGATAGATAGATAGATAGATAGATAGATAGATAGATAGATAGATAGATAGATAGATAGATAGATAGATAGATAGATAGATAGATAGATAGATAGATAGATAGATAGATAGATAGATAGATAGATAGATAGATAGATAGATAGATAGATAGATAGATAGATGTAAATAAATAAATAAATCAATAAATAAACACACTTTCGCGTCCCATCTCACGCGTCCAATCTCAAATGGGCGATCCAAGCTGGATGCTCCTGTCATCTCGGCCTTAGGTGTTATGATGCCACACGACCCACTGATCATTCAGTTGTCAGCTATTGAGAGAGATATATTTTAATGGCAGCACAGTTGCTAACACTGTCCAGAGTCATTCATTCCTGCGACTTTTCAATCAAAAGACCGACAACGCTTGCCGTTTTTTTTTTAGAACTAAGCTTCTAACGCTATCGCGTTAAAATGGCCGGACGGTCTACTTTGGGGCTAACGACGAATCATCGTGCGTTAACACGATTGTACACGGTTTTCAATCCAATCCAATTATTTAATTTCTTGAGAGGAGAAAACATGACTAAAAGCCAAAACAACTGCTTGGCGTGGGTCCTGCCCCTTTACAAACTGACATTCACACAGATATGACTGTGGTACAAGTATTTCGTAGGCTAAACAAGAAAAAAAGAAAGTACACGTAAATACAGCCGCATTTTGGCAGTTCATTTTTGGAAATTGCAGCGTAAAAAACAAGGACAACGGTGAAAATGGACACGCACGCGCATCACGCAACTAAAATGTTGAATGTAGAGAAGATGCACACCTATATATACCATCCAAATACGCGCTCGTAGAGAAGGAAATCATACGAAAAACTGCACAGGAACGTGCGATCACCGACTATGTCGATTCAAAAAGCCAGTCTTCCTTTCGAACAGCGCTACGAAGGGATGACTGACACAATCCGCTCCACATCTCCAGATATGGAATGCTTCAGACACTTCCCGAGTTAATAGACCTAGGTGACATAGCAAGATCTTGATGGAAGAGCGGCTTACACAACGACCTATCTTATTTGTCTCATATCCCTTTCTTTCTGCCCACATGTGGCGCAGTGTGTTACAGATGCATGTACCACTTGCCTTTAATTTGAAAAAAAAAAAAAAAAAAAGGACAGCGCAAGTTTGGCTTATCTTGACCTGTCGTGCTTTTGCGTGATTTCAGCTCGCTTACATCCTTTGACATATTATACGACGTACGCTGCCCAAGTTGGCAGCAGCGGTGACGTCACACAAACTGTCGGGAGTGGTCACCGAGTTTTATTTATTTATTTCCCAAACTAGTAGTGATTGGAATAACTTACACGCAACACTTAGAAGCAAAACAGGCACCTACAGTTTTAAATCTGCAGCCTAAAATATTATAGCCTGTTATTACGGCTGACAGTATGTTCTGTGTGACAAATGTTTTGCTTGTGCACTGCATTTTTGTGCATATTTTAGCTGCATGTCTCCCTTTCAGAGCAATGAATGTTTGATACATTGATTTTCTTGTGTTTTTCTTTGACGTTTATTTGGAATGTTTCATTTATTCCTGTTTTACAACTTTATTTCATATTTATGTCTGTCATAGAAAAATAGCCCAGGACTGGTACATCCGCGCTTGGAGGTAAGGCGAAAGGGTTCCTACTTGCCTGTCGGTTCGCGTGGCCGGATCCGGTGCCGTGATGTAGACTGTAGAGACGAGGCTTAGGGCGCGGTGCGGACGCGAGGAGGTCCGATCCAGAGGCTTGGGTCCCGGCGATGGCCACAAAGAACCAAACCCCCAGCCAGATAGATGAAGCACCAGCGAACACGCTCCCACTCTCTTTCTAATTTGTTGTTGTTGTTGTTGTCCCTATAATCAACAACATTACTTCGTCTTCACGCGCACTTCTTCTTTCTCCTCTTTCTCTCCTCGCGCTAACACCATGCACTATTCTACAACTGCTACAATAGCACCTATCTTCATGTAACCTATTCTCCTCTGAAAGGTGTATACAATCGTATTTTGAGGTGTAATAAATAAATAAATAAATAAATAAATAAATAAATAAATAAATAAATAAATAAATAAATAAATAAATAAATAAATAAATAAATAAATAAATAAATAAATAAATAAATAAATAAATAAATAAATAAATAAATAAATAAATAAATAAATTACCTATCATCACATGAGAGTGTTGACTCGACGTTTCCATACCTTAAAACGAGTCGTGGCATTCTGCTGTCGCCGTGCTATCATTTCCGTACATTTAGAATTCCTCCAGGCATCCTTCCGGCCTCGCAACTTGCCACATTGCATTCATAACTGTCGTTAAGAGCTGACAAAACACAAAGAAAAAGGAAACCCCGTGCCGAACCTTTCCAAGCGTGACTTGAACGCTTGCTCGCCCCGTGTTCGCGGTAGTTTATCAAGGCTAAGCACTTAGCGAGCATCTAGGGCCTTCAGAGCTACCAGCCAGAAAGAGAAATCCCTGGTTACCTCTTTCTTTGGGCGGCGCGCATGTTTATTAATCATTAATGAGAAGGAGCCTTTGCGCTAACCACGAACGGGCTTAGTGCCAAGTTCCAGAAAAACCACCTACAAGAAACCCCAAGTTCTCGAGGACCGTGCAGCAAATGTGCTCTGTTGAAGCCACCGCGTAATATTTCGCAGAATTATAGTCATTATTAATAATGCATTAGCCATAACTGCTTCCAAAGTGGGTTTTTACAATGATGAAATTGCTACTGCTTCGTCTTCCTTCATTATCAGGGGAAAAAAAAGTTATAGGGCGCAAAAAAGGCATACCTGCAGATTTGTGCCAGTACTATATGCTTTTTTCAGGAGAAACGGATGGCTCTTCGCTTGTGGTTTCGGATTCTCTTATTTTATCTATCAATTTAATACGCCTTCGATAGAGGGAAAAAGGCAGTAGCCTATACTGACAATAGCAACTAACATCTCATCAAATCACTTAAAAAAAAAAAAAAAGCGGCGAGAAGGTTAATTCCCTCATAGGGCACAAAAAAATGTAAACCTCAATAAAACAGCGTCAAAATCCCGTATAGCGTGCTATTCAGCATTATACGGAAAAACTCTGTGTAACAATTTGAAAGAAAATTAATTATTGTGCGCGCTCCTAGTAGCATATAGAACAGAGCATTGATTCAAATGTGATACGATTAATTCGAATTGTCCCACGGATGACTGAAATGAAATATTTAGACGCAACCCTTTGCCTTTATTTCCGAAACTAGAAATTTGCGCTCTCCTATATATCCATGCTTGTCTAACTCAGGCAGAGCACACATGCAAAGTCTGTCAGATACTGCGTGAGTTTAGGACTGCGAAGCTCCGACAGATCTCGAAAAGACCTCCATGACGCCCTGAGAGTAGAACTTGCTTTTTTCAGCACCAACTGTCGGTTGCGGTGAAGAAGCCACGATTAGTTGAAATTTTCTTCCACCAACCTCTATTTTCTTTCCCGAAGCGTGACAGAGATTTGGTGCCAGGGGCTTTTAAGTTCACGTCTGGTGCCATATAGCGCCTGCTAGTTCTATAAACAGCCTCAGGCACCACCACTCTCGGTGCATCCGCCGGAAAGCGCAAAGCCCAACTCACTCCTGCCCGGATTTGTTGTTTCGCCCGGGTGCGGAACAAATTGATTTTGCCAGCGGCGGGTTCGGCGAATTCGCATTTCTCCTACTTTACAGGCTCTCCACGGTTGCGAAGGGTGGTGACGGTAGCACAAATCTTTCTGCCCTAAAAGTCGGTACTTCTTTCTTTCTTTCTTTCTTTCTTTCTTTCTTTCTTTCTTTCTTTCTTTCTTTCTTTCTTTCTTTCTTTCTTTCTTCCTTTCTTTCTTTCTTTCTTTCTTTCTTTCTTTCTTTCTTTCTTTCTTCCCTGCGCGAATTTGTGTTATCCTTTTTAGCCTTTGTCTTAGCTCGTCAGATTATTGCTACACGCGCGTCGCCGACAGACTCTTGCTTATCGCTACTACATATACCGCCGTGATGTAAGCCATGGACGCATGACGTAAGAATTGCCATTTCTTTCAGGTTTGTGCGTAAGCGGCAGGAGCTTATGCATGCAAGAATACATCGGATTAATTACACCCACTAATCCCTCGAGCACAGAAATAAGCACTTGCAAATAAAGTTGCACAGCTCTCTCAACACTTCTGAGTAGTTAAAGAAGAGTTTGTACTGGTTCCGGCATAGAATCCGAGAGATTATTGTACAACTCTAGCGAGGCGCCTGTGCCAACTGAACTAATCGTGATATTACGCCGGAGATATCACGAGACAGAGCTAATGGACAACACGAAGAGGAAGCCGTGCTTGCATACAATGTGTTAAGGACTAACCGAAGTCAGAGTCATAATTTAATTAATGTATCAGAAATAATATGCACGTTGTAGTTTTTATTTTTTTAAAGAGCTTACTTTATTTCCGGGATAAAAGGCCGAGGCTTTAGCTCGTTAAAAGTTCCATTTGCTGCAACCTGCTTGAGATAGGAGTACGAACAGGCGAGAACATGGAACGGAGAATTTAGAGAGACATAACGGGCGTACACTAGAATGCAAGTAAAGTCTACGAACGGTTGCTAGGGCCTTTCGAATTCAGGTATAGTGCAGAAGTTTTGAGGGTATGCGGTCCAAGTTGGCTAAGCTATTCAGGCTATGAGAGACGCCGTAGTGGAGGACTCCGGAAATTTCGACCTCCTGGGGTTCTTTAACGTGCACTGACATCGCACAGCACACGGGCACCTTGCTTTTCGCCTCCATCGAAAAGCGGCTTGTATTGGCGTTATACAGATCGACAAAACAAAACGCAACTACCAGATCATAGCGCACGACCCCCCCCCCCCCCCCCCCCCTTCTTTATACACACACACGCGCGCGCGTGTGCTTGAGCAGAAGGAACACAGCCGAACAAGTAATCAATTAACACAGAAGTGAGGTATACACAATACACTACCAATCACCACTAATGACAGCTTGAGCGTTGGTATAAGCATAATTGTAAACTACACACAATACACACAAGCACCTAGGATGGTGGCTTGAATATTGCAATAAGCAAGAACAAGAAAACATAGAAATTTTAAAGAACATATAGACACACAAATGATTTAAGCGCTGACAGATGAATACAAATCTAAATGATGTGTAAATAATATCTGGACTGGAAAGTGAGCACTACAAATATGGCACACTCATGAGACACTAAATCTTAGTAATTCTTAACTTTTAGCTCTAACAATTAGGAATTCATGTAATATAGCTAATACTTCCCAAGGATGTCGGTGCCCTCGAGGAACGATTTCAGTGCCATAAAGGCTCGTGTTTATCTATTTATTTTTTTATTTTGCGGCGCGCATGTAGGCCATGGGCCTTGAAGTTTGAACGGCCTTTTATCAAGAGCGTTCAGGTCGCTCTCTTGAATTCCGTACCTGTCATTTTCATGCTCTGGGCAATATAATAATAGGGGAGATACATCCTCGCCTTCATGACCGCACTACATTGTGGGTTGTCTGTGCGGCCGATTGTGTGTGGAAAATGTTTCATGCAAGCTGCCTTCGCAGTTCTCCAACTTTCTGTCGAGAGATGATATAATATTAAATCATAATATTCTATTGATTAAATATAGGTCAGAACTTTTATATTCTGTCTGAGTCCACATCTTTTCGCTCATTTCATAAGGCATGTATACTTCAAAAACCGCAGTATTTCATTACTCGAGAGCGGAAGGCAGAAGTGACATTATTAGCATGTGTTTGGCCGTGGTGTTTCCCGGAATGAGGAAATGTCCTGCAGTTTCTCTGCAATGTTGTTCCTCTCACTGGTCTCCACAAGTGTCTTTCTTCTCATGAAATATTTTTCGTGGAAGGCTATACACTCGAGGAGAAATAGTCGCTTACGAAGCAATCACCTTGCGCTGTCACTTTCACGTCTACGCCTTCAGGCGGGAGCGAAGACTTGAGTCGCGTATTTCTACCTTTGGCGGCGACAGACTTGGCCCTTGAGCACTCACATGTATACTTGCATGTGACACAGCGCGCCTGTTGCACTCGTAGAGAGACTGAAGAGGAGCTGGCATATGTCACATCAGCTGATGTCATCTGAGTGCGATTTCACTAAACGACCTTGACTGTCGAGAGCCGGCTCCCATATGTGACGACATCGCAGCTCGAGCCAAGCTGCATATCGCCTAGTACCGTGCAGTTTTGTGGAAGGAGCTGGCGTCTCCTACAACGAAGCTGAAAACTAAATTTATGATGCTGTTTGCTCGTAAGAATGGTTCGCGATTGGTTCATTGAGCTCTTGGCTCGGTCAAGGGTACATTAAGCAAGATTCCGACCAATGACGGGGAAGCACGGTACCTTAATTCAGCCCCGTATTCACCGACGCAAACTAGCTTCCACAACAACACTGCGCTGTTTTAATGCTCAGAAGCACAGCGCGTGCGAATACGCCTTGCGCCAGATATGGCAGCTGTGTGCTTGCCTGCGTGCTTTCGTGCGTGTATAATAGCGTGTGTGTAAGGGTAGCCCAGCATTTAACCGAGGAAAAAAGACAGAGCTGTAGACGAGGCGAGCGGGAGTGCATGGTTCTGACGATGCATCGAAGATTCGAGCTCGTTAAAAGGAGCCCGGCTGTCTGTAGAAAGGAGTTAATAACCCGTAGAACGACTCGACTTGTGAGGCAAGAGGACGATAATAGAGGGAAACACGGCTGCGCACCATAAGGACACAGCGCGGAGCTGGTTATGTATACGGCTCTCTCGCAGCCAGCGCAGATAGGGGATCACGCGTGGGGCGGACAGTATTCAGCGTGCGGTAATAAACGAAAGAGGCCGCTTGTCCACACGCTTGCGTGGGCGATTGTAATCGACTGTACATGTAGGTACGAGTGTGCGGCCTGTGACGGGATTAAGTCGAGAGGACACGAAGGCGCACTACATCATTCTATATGTGCCTTTTTGTTTAACGCCTCCGCTAGAGGACTTGCGACGCTCGGAGAGGCACCCGACCATCTATGTCCAGAGTTATCGCGATCGAAGCTGAACTCGAAGATAAATGAGCTTTCTCTAAATGGACGTCCAGTCTGCAATAGAAGGAGGGAGGGGGGGGGGGGGGGCATTTGTGGTCACCTGCCTGGTCCAGGCAAGTGGGCTGTGAGCGTGCTCTGTTGTTTCTCTGTCAATGCACAGCAGGGGACGTGTGAAATGAGTGTACACATAGCGGACAGCGTTCTGGAATTAGTGAGGGTTGCTCCTTCCTCTTGTCTTTCTCACTTTAAGTTCGCCTTTAGCTTTTCTTTCTGGTTATCCGTTCCCCATCCTCTTTCACCTCTCTCATTCCTTCATCTTCCTCGGCAATCTTTTGCTTCTTTGCCGTCGTCCACCTTTTATTTTTATTTTTTGGTCTTCAATCTTGCATGGCATTTAATGGATGTATTTTTTTAATACTCTGCCTTCTTTCTCATTGTGATCCGTACATTCCTTCTTCTTCTTTTGCTTCTTTTCTGCTCTTTTTCCTCAAGGACGTACGACTGTCTTTTATACATATTGTGAAAATCAAGGATTAATTTGTTTTCGGCTCGGACCATGACTGATATTAACTAGCCCGTCTTGTCGCTTCATTAATCTTACAAGGTTTCTCTAAACTCCTCACTCCTTACTGCTCCTCCTTCGCCTTATTTCTTCGTTCTCAGTCGCCTCTTCACGCCCCTTTATTGCTTTCCTCGTCCCTCTTTCCCTTTGCAGTTCCTCAAAGCTGTCAGTGGAGGTGGCACCTCCAGGTAGAGGCCAGCGCTGCAATTTAGACGAACCCAAATTCACGTTGGCACTGATGGCTGAAATGTCTCAAAAACAGAACTTGTGCCTAGTTCGCACTGTGTCGTCCCTTTCACAATCCCTTCTTGTTTCTTTTACAGCGTGCCCTGTCGTTAGTTAGTTGACGACAGACAGTCACGAGGCGGTTTCCGACCGCGTCGGTCAGGCCAGACAGGTTGGCGCAAAAAAAAAAAAGAAAAAAAAAAAAAGGAGTGCACTAAGTCGGCAGAGAGGAGATAAAATGAGACAGCTGTGGGGAGAGCGCTCGCCAAAGTGACAATGCCGTCCGATTGTCTATGAGAAATCGATAACATTGCACAGGCGAAATCAAGTCTTTCAGGGCGCGCGAGGTTGCACTGCTTAACCCCGTCCTTCGAGCTATTCATTTCTTGTTTATTTTGAAGAGCAAGGAATCGCTGGCGCCTGCGTGTTCTGGGTGCGTTCGTTTATTCTTGGTTTTTTCATACACCTATCCTGTTTTATGCATTCCTCAGCAATGCCTGTCCGCAAATATATTATTGGCTTTCCATGCAAGCGTGTTTTCGTGCGTTTCTTTTTGTTTTCCTCTTTGATTCTTCTTGTTCTCTGATTCTTTGATTCTTGTGCGTGCAAAAACTTGGTGATTTACGAGCTTTGGGGGTTTATGTATACTTTACGTGCTTTGATACGCCGTGGTATTCCCCGTGTGATTGACGGCGGTAAGCTTGATCCGCACGCGTGAGACATGCTAATCTCGCGTCTCTGAAACGACGGCATTACTTTTATCGCAGTGTCCAGTTAGACCATGTAGTTACTTGATGCGAGCTATATGTAGTGATGTCATCAGTGCAGTTTTGATAATACGTTGTGCCAAATGTTTATTTTTTTTCCTTGTTTCTTTTTTTTTTCCTCATTTACCTTTAATTTTTTTGCCTCTGATGGAGTACGGATGTAGCGCGTACATTGCCGCGGCTGCGGGTTGCCGCCGCACAAGCCCACTTGTGGCTTCGGCGCTTCCGTTTCTGTATCCTGTTTTCAATATACTAAATTAAGATTATTATTAAGATTATTATTATTATCATGCTCTCTCTTTAATCGCTGCCTCTTCATAGGCGAATAGCAACAGCTGTCAGTTTGAAATCAGTGATATCAGATAGATAGCATTCGAACAGCGTGCAATGAACCGAATGGCTAAATATGTGAAACAATGGGCCGCTGGTTTTTAAAACAGCTATACCAAGAACAACATCCCTCTTTAGATGGTGCAAACAACGCAAGTGCCGCGAATATCAGAGAAGAAAATAGGATGTAAGAATGAAATAACGAAGGCTGTGTAATTATGGTGGTAGAAAGGTTCAAGCCAGTTCTGAAACGATAACGCGATGGCATCAGCAGCAGCAACAATCGCAAAAAACCCAAAAAGCAGAACTATAAGGAACACCCGAGCTTCAGATTATTGGGAAGAAGAATGGCCCAGGAAAAACAAAATATCTCTGGACGCCGCGGGTGAGAAAGAAAATAATAAAAACAAAAATAGCTCCCTGTTAGAGACGCTATCAAGCAACACTGTAACGAGCAGCCCCGAGGCAACCCAAGAAGAAGACGAAGGAAGCCCTCCAGTTGGCACCTTGCTAATAAGCACGATCGATTTTATTTAACCTTCCTCCTCTCCCCTCTCACTGGGAATCCTCTATCTCAGACCTCCGAGTAAATCTCCGACTTCCTCGTTCCAGAACGTAGATAGAACCACTCTAAACCTCCCCACCCAGCAACGACCGTCAATGGCGGAGCAAGCCCTGCAATGTTTGCCTTTTGCTGTTCTTATATACATTATGATTGTCATCATTATCACTGCCTCGATCCGAACCCGTCCGAGCGGACACATAAAACAAAGTCCCTTTGGGCTGGCCGACACGTGTGCCCGTGGGACTGGGGAAAGCGCTTCGCTTCGCGGAGTCACCGCTACTCTGTTACCCAGAAATCAGTGCAGTGCGCTCGAAGCTGGACAGGGTATCGGATGAGTCGTAAGCGCAGCGTTTCTCTGCGAAGTATTCCTCCTGGCGCACGTCAAGAGCTACTGTTAATGACGTTATTATAAGCAATGACTGTGTTAAGAGATCAGCTTGAAAGAAAAAAAGGAACATGAAAACGCGACATGGAAGCACGTAGCTGAACGGTAAGAAAACCGTAAGAAAGACGAAGAAAAAAAATGAGTAGGGAAAAGGGGTGGAGGAAAGAAAACACTGCGACACGCCACAAATCCTTAAATAAAAGAATACACCGTATCCTTAATAAATCATCCTTAAGAGTTGATACGATAGCATTGCCATATGGACATTATGCATTGTTGCTAACTAATAGTTTTAGTTATCTCTGTAGTGCATATAAGTAGCACTAAACACGGCTCAGTAGTAGTGCTAAGTAGTGGAGCTAAGTATAGAGGAGGGCTGCGTAGTAGCGCTAATTAGCGGGCTTAATTTTTACTAAGTGCTGCTGTAAAGTATTGTATTGCTCCGTAGCGGCGTTAAGGCAGCGCACCCGACTCGCTTGTAGCAGAAATTGCTTTTCTTTCATCAGATGGTCTTTGTAATTCTGCTTGGCCGAAGCTGCGACCTCGTGGATGACGTCATAGACTTGCAGAACCCCCTGCCAAAGCACCCGTCAAATCGACAAGGAAATCCATGATAGATCGAGAGGTTAATAACGAGAAGATCAAATGATCAACTTGTCCGAGAGCTTATTGGCCGCCTGGATGTGTGTCATCATGAGATCATGTGGCACTTCTCGACCAATCATGAATTTGTCAGACAGACGCTGAACGCCACCGGTATTTTTTTTTTCGGAATTTGGACACCAATGCAATTGCATCAATAAATGCTACGTTTCGTCCCATGGTGCTATCGAGAGGAACGTTCCTTCCACGTTCGAGCACGCACGCACGCACGCACGCACGCACGCACGCACGCACGCACGCACACACACACACACACACGCACGCACGCACGCACACACACACACACACACACACACACACACACACACACACACACACACACACACACACACACACACACACACACACACACACACACACACACACACACACACACACACACACACACACACACACACACACACACACACACACACACACACACACACACGCACGCACGCACGCACTTTGCTTCGTTGCCATGTTCCTAAGCAGTTCTGAACACTTAGCCATGCAAAAGGGCCCCTCTGTGGAATGAACATGATGAAAACTGCAGGAAGGGCCACCGAGCATACACTTCGAAAGCAAGGAGCTCCTATTGAAGCTCATACATTATAACGAATTGTCTGCTTCCTATTTTTCCTGCCGATTCATACTTCCCCCTCTCCTTCCAGATACAAATAATTGATGACCTCGCATTGTATTGAGACAACACTGGGCACCCCCGGCGAAGACATCAAGGGTTAAACCTGTATGTTCTAAGCATTTAAGTACCTTTTAAAACCCTGCAGCCTACGTCTTGTTGCGCTACGTATAGACGTACTCAAGCAGCGCACTTCATGGCTTTTGCAGAGCTGTACGGTTTTAGCGGCACTTATTACAGACGCCTCTTCGCTGAACTCCCTCGGGCGTCCATAAGGCTCCCCGAGTACATTCCGGGGAGGCAAACAGCGGAGCTAGACTAGCGTCGGCACTAAGTGTCTTCCAAAGGTACGCCGTACTGTACAGTACACCCGTCGCGCGTGAGTTGTTGAAGACGCGCCAGGAAGGACGACCTCTCCATCTTTGGTTTCCCCAGTGCTCGCGACTCCGCGAAAGCGCCTGACAATGATACCGTTTCTCGGATGGGAAGCTGCTCTTGTGACGCCTACTACGGGCGCGCATAAAGCCGCGCGCAAGATAAAGAGAACGCCTGCAGAGCTGCTTGTGTAAGCCATTCGTTCTCGGTCTCCATCATCTCCTTACCAGTTGACAGGTATAGGGGTTCAATAAATGTTTTTTTTTTCTTCTCCTCTTTCTGCAGGAAGCGAGATTGTGCTGTGCTTTATTCCAAGACAACTAACCAAGGGAAACCTTTTTACCGGGCTGGGTATTCCAGAATTCCTTCTTTAGTGCCTTTTACTCGGCCTGCTCTCCTTCAATCAGTGCTCGAGTGTTGCTCTAAGCCGTAACCGAAAAAACTTTGTTGGGCCTCCAAATCCCTAATGTCAGGAGGTGCCGTTACCTACAGCAACTTGTAGATCCATTCGTGAATTTCGCCTTCCTGAAACTTCGTCATTTCCGCCTTGTTTTATCCCTCTAATTCTCCGAAAAGGATCAATACCCCGTAAAAAAGCATCACTGCGCTTTCCTTGATTACCATCTCTTTATAAACTTACTTTCAGTACACATTTAGCAAGGCTCTTTCGATCAAAAAATAATAAAGATATACATTATTTTTTGAACGAAAGAGCCTTGCTAAAAGTGTACTGAAAGGCGGGGTTCCTGCTCATAAACTATAGCTAGAAATTTATATGAATTTAAGCAATATGCATTAACTGCCATAACTCTAAAGGGAAGTTGCAACCATATATACCAGGCACACAAGGAATTGATTCGTGCAGCGCACTATACCGTCACTCTTAACTTAGTGCATATCGGTACAATGCGATGCCTATCTTCTTATCGGAGCTTTGTTGCACTTGTTTAGCCCTGTTTCTTGTTTTTATTGGCGATTCTGTCGCAGTGCAGTGAAGAGATCCTTCACGGCGCCCACTACGTGCACTTCTGACAAAGGCTCTCGCGTGAAAAATGCTGACCGATGGGATGGCTACCACCCAGCAGGACCAAAGCTGGAAAAGTGCTTCCGCGCGGTTGCTAGTAGGTCACCCTCACGTCGCCGCGTCGCCATCAACATTCAGCGCGGTGATTGATCGCCGGAACGATCTCGGGAAACGCTTAACGGCATCGCGGTGCTGTGCAAGATTAGCGTGAAGGATCGCTCACGCCGGCCTATAGCCAACCCATAGTTGAGGACCGCACTCCGACGCAAAGTGTTTGTGCAGTGCGGCGAAAGCTAAGGCTGGCGTCATTCAAACAGGAAAGCGAAAGCAGAATTGCGGTTTAACCCTCCGCGGGATGTTCTAAATTCAGGGCGTTAGGTACATACGTCATGAAGGATATATATATATATATATATATATATATATATATATATATATATATATATATATATATATATATATATATACATATATATGAAGGAAAGAAGCCAACAGTCGGCGAGGCCAAGGAAAGCGTTGGGGATGGTACTTTATGTCTTTTTTTTTAATGTTTACCATGTATTATAACGAGCACCCTCATTTCCCCTATATATATATATATATATATATATATATATATATATATATATATATATATATATATATATATATATATATATATAAGCAGACAATTAAAAGGAAAATGAGGGGCTCTAAAGGAGCGAACAGTCTACGAGTGCAAGGCAAACGTTGGGGATTTTTTTCTTCTTTTTTTTTAATGATTTTGTTGTTGGTATTGACAGAAATTAGTCTTATGGTTGATATCGGGATAAAGAACAAGAAATGCAAAGTGGAAGGGAAAACAACGCGCCCACCATCGGCGCGATATATATATATATATATATCTTATCAAGTTCATTGCGAAAAAAAACGGACTGCAACGACGTTGTTGCCTACACGAGCCTTGCCTTGACCACACTAGAATCTAACTACTCCGTCATCGCAGAAAATGATTGCCGAGTGCATTCTCTGTTGTTGGCTGTCCTCTTTGAAAGACCCTACGGGGCTCTCGCTCGGTGAGTCCCCCGACTCCAGGAATACGATATTCGTATTGTCTATCGCTGCGGCCGAAAACACAGCATTGTCGATGCCTTCTCCCACTCTACGCAGTGACTAGCCTCCCTGCCGCCCAACCGTCGATTATTCTAGCTTTGTTGACATTTACTCAACACAGCGTGGTCGACGAGCAACACGAGGATGCCTCAATAGCTTATCTTGTCAGCTTTCTCTCCATTTCCTCGACCTCACCAATACCCCGCACCTCCACAAAGTAGCGGGGAGGTTTTCGCTCAGGGGAGGCAACCTGAGGAGGTTGCCTCCCCTGCCGTGCGTTGCCGTGCGTTCATGGTGCGGATGCCGCAGGTGCCCGACTTCCTCTTACAATCGACTTGAATTTTCTTTTCCCTCTCTGAACATAAAAAAAGGAAGAAAAAGAAATAAAACGCCGGAATTGTCCTCTAGGACGGTAGCGGGCCCTTCGTAATTTTCTGCTTGAAAACTTGGAAGAATATACGTTTAAATAAATGTTAAATAAATTAAGTGACCAATAATAATGAAGAGAGCAAATAATCTAAAACTTTGCTGCGGAAGTCTCGTTCGATTAAATTTGCAGGGGTCATCCAGCCTTATCACGTTACAGATATTGTGATAAGATCGGTTACAAAATATATATATATAATATGAAAGCAATTACAACTGATCTAGAATCCGAGAAGATGATGAGAAAATTCTATTGTCCAGAAATTATCCATGACTGCGAGTTTAATTGGAAAGAATCCAAGGTAAAGCAAAAAATTCAATCAGAAATCAAGCACCGGAAAATGCAAAAAACGGGGAGGCCACAAAAAAAAAAAAAATCATATCTGGCGTTAAGTGCAGCGGCTGCGTTTGGAAACCCGACAAGTTCTCGGGAAATTTTAATTTCTTTCCATGCAACCTGCCATTTGAAGAGCGCTCATCAAAACGGGTAAGCAGCTCCTTCAACTGTGCACGCAGATCCACGGTGGGGATATTCGTGCACCACCATGCACCAGAGCCCAGAGCGTGTACAGGGACAACTCCGAGGGGACCAGAGGTGCTGCTGTGCTGCACACAACTTCCCCAGTGCGCATCGCAGATAATACGTCTTCATCGACCGAAAGGACACGCCCACGGGTGCGCCGAGAGAGGTGCACGGCCGTTTACACGCACGAGAAAACGCGCTTAGCGCACTCCGGCTTTTGTTTGCAAACAGCGTCGCCCCGAGCATGCATTATTATAGCCCTTCGCAAATGCATGCGTTCCCAGGCACGAGAGCGTACGTGTGGGAAAAAAAAAGTAAAGAGAGCAACCCGAAAGCTCAATTGTGCCAGGTTCACGACTGTGGAACCGACCAAGAGAGGTAGCCAAAGAAAAGCCAGCCAGCGCCGAATGGGTGCGTGCGCTCTCGAAAGAAAGGCACTTTCGATTAGAGTTTTTATTATTTTTTCCTTTTTACCTTTTTATTTTCGTTCCATAAACGGTAAGTGAGGGAGGCAACTCCTACCAACGCACAAATGGTGCTCGCATTGACCACTCCGGCCGATTGGAGCGGGCACTCCACGCTACATTCTCATGCGGAGTGACGCACTTGGTTTTTATCGTCTTTGCTTTTTTTTTTTTTTTTTTTTTTTTAGTATACCGTCCGCTTTATGGGAGAAGCGCGCCACCAGTTAGCACCGTGCTCGAACCCTTTAACAAAATAAGCGGGGCAAGCGGGAAACGAATGGCTTCTCAAAAAGCTTTTGTTTGCGCATTTCTGCAGGGCGCTGAAAAACTTCCACTGACTGCCGTTACAATCTGTAGTTTTGCGATGAGCGTTCTTTTATATATATTTTTCATTAATTTTATCAATTTCAAAGAAACCAATAACTGTGGCCATTAAGTACAGCGCATTGAAAGAAGCGTCTCTTCTTCTTGTACTCCATGCAAAATGAGTTCACAACTTGCAACAGATGGCAGCGGTCGGGAATAATGACCGCTTGTTTTCCCGCTTTCATTACTACGCTGTGGATCCACTTTCCTAATTCTAAACCAGAAAGGCTTTAATCACAAAGGAAACGATGGATTCAGAAACTGTGCTGCGCCGTCAGATTGGCTATTATTTACAAGCATTGAATAATTGATCGCCAAAATAAATGGTCGGATCTAGTGGTTTTAGAACTGGAAGCGGGAAGGCAACCGAACGCATAGAAAAACTGGACAGAGAAACACGTTCGTGATGAATTAATCATTATGTACTGAAACCACCTGCTCATTCCGCTGCTGTCTGCTTGCAAAGCACACGCAACGAAGCGCTGTATTTTATAGCGTGAAACAAACAATAAAGCGCGGGAACAGTAAACCACACATTGGCCATACATAATACACGGCAGAAAACCGGAGCCGCGGTTTTCAGCGCAAAACAAGCGTATTTCTGGCAACCTGTATATATGTACAGCGTTCAGGTTTCTCGTCTGTGTGACTGTTTACGAAACTTCGTGTTTAATGTTAAGGGTTATAAAAGCAAAATGAGGCACGGATAATGTTGCGCCCCATTAACAGCTTTACATGATCTGACGCTGAAACGACGTGAACGTGCTCTCGTTTGAAGCGAAGTCCTGAAAAGTGCATGTCAAAAAAAAAAAAAAAAAAAAAAAAAAGACTCCGCAAATGCATGCTTGAGTCAGTAAATCACGATGGGCGTTTCTTTTCTAGTCAAATTCATTACCCCTTGTTTACATACTTCCCCACATCTCTTTAAAAGAAGAAACCGTTCGCTGTAAAAAGACGAAAAGCCTTTTTTTTTTTCTTAGTGGTGGACGGTGATAGCCTCTACGTGTGCCTTATTATCGGGATTAAATTGATATGTGATGTGTGCCGTTGGGCTTCTACTCCAGTCAAATCCTGCTGTTCTTTCTTTCTCTCCACACGTGGGAATACTGTTTCAATGGCGCGAAGACGCAAAAGGAATGCAAGGAGGCTTTAGGATCAACGAAAAGAGCGGGCATAAAGCCATCCACTCCAGCACTGTACGTACCTCACCGAGAGATGGCGCTCTATACCTTACTGACAAGTGAGCGTGATAGATACTGCTACCACCCCGTTTCAAAGGGGACGCTCCTATATTCCATCCATCCATCCACACCCCTGTGCGTTAAAGTGCGCACCTGGTAAGACACAAATGAGAATGAATGAATGAATGAATGAATGAATGAATGAATGAATGAATGAATGAATGAATGAATGAATGAATGAATGAATGAATGAATGAAATTATGCGAATACTGACCATGGCCACCTTGGTGTCCGTCTCCGTCAAAACGTTCTCAGGTGCAAGTCATTAAATTCCGAAAATATCGTCTGTTTTGACGTATATAAATCATATGCAATATTGTATATAAAATATTATATACAAAATCTTGTGAAATATTTAAAGCCTGCACTCTGTAAATGCAAGGTCGTGATATTGTGCAATTTTCATGAATTTTTTTTCTTGTCACGCTCGTCTTTTTTAACATTTATCATATATTTATCTGCCCGACGAAGAACACTTCGTCGTGAGAATCGAAGCGGACAAGACAGGCGGATGCGAATTCGGAAAGAAATCGAAGGCAGGCGAAAACAATTTCGACGCAGCTTTGACAGTGAGTCGAAAAAAAAAAACAAAAATTTCCGTTTCTGAGCACCGGCCTCGGCGGCAGCTTTTCGATGGAGGCGAAAAGCAAGGCGCCCGTGTGCTGTGCGATGTCAGTGCACGTTAAAGAACCCCAGGTGGTCGAAATTTCCGGAGTCCTCCACTACGGCGTCTCTCATAGCCTGAGTCGCTTTGGGACGTTAAACCCCACAAACCACACCAAACCAAAAATATTTTTTGTTCTTTTCTCCTGCGGTGTAGAAAAAGTTCATATCTTTCATTTTTCGCTCTTGCTTTTGTTTTCTGCCTTGAATATTTATTGATGCTCCGATGCCGCCAACTAATCATTTTCTACATTTTATTTTGATATTACGTGTTTGGTTACTATTTTTCTCTTGTAGTCCAATCACTAAGTCGATCGTCATTTGTTGTCATTCCCACACTGGCCTCATCGGAAATTAATAAAGCATTGTAAACATCTTGTCAATAATAATTTCCGTCCCTCTGAAGCCGCGCACACCTCAAATTTCCACCTATCTAGAAAAATTTACTATCCAAAAACTACGATCGATGCTACAGCGTTGAATAAAATCGCAAAAAAAAAAAAAAAAAAAAAAATAGAGCGTCCTTTATAAGTGCGTGGGATCAAAATTTTCGAAAAGCGAGCAAAAATATATATTTAATTCTCTGGCGAATAAAATAGCGCCTTTCAAATTGTATGAAGTGATTCGAATGCGCGTTTAAGTTCTGTGATATTTCGCCAGTAATCTGGACTACGATTATGACACGACGCGCAGTAAGCGGGAATGATCAGTTTAGCAAACTGTGCCTCGATGCCCGGTCTAGGATGCCACGGTTCTTAGGAAGCTTTCCCATATACCTTCCATCTAGGCTGAGATGCTGCGCTAGCTTATTCACTGCCAATCAGTGAGAACAAATAGTACAAATTGTCATAAATGAAAATTACGAATTGAGAGATTTAACGTCCCGAACCCAAACATGGAATACGAGAGACTCCGTAGTGAAGAGTGCCGGTTCATTCAGATCACCTAGAGATCTTTAACGTCGTCCAGCTCACTGGCGTCCTGACATGTCGCTTCCTTTGAAATGCGGCCACCGAGGCCGGAAATTTGATATACGTGTGACGTGATGATCATACTGACCTATCGTTTCGTGCTGCCCTGAGTTCAGTGATGCACCTATTAATAACTAGCTATAACTCCATAAGTTGCAGACATAATGCCGCAAAACCACAGCGCCACCGCTAGTGCCTTGTTGTTTAGCACGACTTTTCGCATCGTACGAGTATTCGTAAAGATATTCGAATGGTGTGAGAATGTGCTTTTATCCGCACAGTCCGTATTCGATACCAAAACCGATCTTTATTTTTCGACTCAGTTTTGAACAATTATTATTCGCAAGCCAGTAAGTGTTTTCTAAAAGTGACAATGAAACAGTACATAAACACAATGACACAAGAGAAGGAGGACGAGGAGGCAAAACTTTTATACAACCAATGGAGGATTGGTACTTGATCGCCGTACTTTCAGGCGGTGTCCTCAGCCCAGGGGTACGTTGGCTGCCGCCATCCTGAGCACCCGCTCGACCAGCCGTTACTGATCTTGCGGCCAAGATTATTTTTATCACGTTGAGATGAAACCACATAGATTCCAGCTCGAAGCGTTTGTATGGACTGACGAGGATCATCGTTCGCGCACATGCACTTTGCTGCTCCCTTAACCCCTAATATTTTAATTTGTGCCTCTATTATCTAGTTTATATTTATTTAGCGTACAGTCATAGACTGCCAAATTATGTGAAAGCCACCCGACTTACTACTACCTTCGGCTTTAATTGAACCAAGTTGCACTGGCGTGCCCGCGTAGCCTGAGAGTCGCGCGCATCACTTATCGTCAAAGAAATGGGCCCTCGAAGGTTTGATTCCCATATCACCCATCCGCCTCAAAGGAGAAGCCGGAGTTGGCACCGCCTGCCATGCCATGTGTTCTTTTGACGTCACACAACCTGCCAACCAATCCGTACCCAGCTATGTCTTCTGCCGACTACTACCCGCTGTAGCAATGCCCATGGCTTTAACGCGATAACGTTAAAGGGCCCGTTCTCCAGAAAATCCGGCGTCAGCTGTTGCGAGTGAAAAATTACGAATATGGCGCGGACATGTGTTAGCTGGCAGCTGACATGGCCGAGCGCTAAGTAGACGTAGGGCTTCCCGACATTACGTTTGGTAGGAGGAGCCAAATCGAGCCTCTCTTTTCATATGGGAGGGTGATATCAGAATCAGCCTGCCAGGACTCTTTCATTCACGTTGACCCCTAGGCCACGCAGGTAGTTCATACGGCTTGGTTAAAGCGGGGTTTTATAGGTATATGGGCTGGTAGATATACGCTACCGCGTCATACTCTTAAAGGCGGAGCTTAAGTGTCCCCCATTGTTTTTTTCCTTACAACGCCGACAATGCAGGTTTTTCTGCAGAAAGAGGCATTCAGCGCTATCGCGTTACAAACGTGCTCTGGCGATCGCACGATGTGATGGACAAATCTGAGTTTAACGTATTGGTTGTAGACTTCGCTTTTGCATTAGTCACGTTCCCGTTGTGTCCGGGAGCTCGATCACGCCGCTGCTTTTTAACGCGACAGCCGCAAATGCCCAGTTATACAGAAAATCCGGCATAATCGGCTAGGCTGGTGCGTGTGAGCGAACACAAGAGGCATGCCGCTGTCAGCTGTGAGTTGGCAGGTGGCATGGCCGGGCAGTGATTGACCGGCAGGCTATGTGACGTCACGAGATAACGAGTCACGGCCGCACTGGCAACTGGCGCTTCATCTTTGAGATCGGAGTGTGAGATCATAATCCAGCGCTCCAGGGACCCTTGGAATCGCGCTTTAGACACTACCCCAATACTACCTAAGTACGATGGTATATGGTATTTTCTTCTTTCTCCTAGAGGGGGGGGGGGGGGGGGGGGGTGACGTTGGTGGAGAAGCAAGCGGAACCAAGCACTGCTAACGACGTAAAAGAATGTAGATCAACAAAAATCCAGTCCGCTAGAGTGTGACTATGCATATGGGCGGTGTACGCCAAGCGAAAGAGGCGCATGCACTATATTTAGGAAATGGAGGCTTCGTTGCCTTTCATGCAAGAAAGGCGCTGTTTCTGCGAAACTGAACACGACGAGAAAGCAGATCGCGGAGAAAAAAAAAAAAAAAAAAAAAAACGCGCTGCCTTCGCGCATTCCTGTGAAACGAGCTGTCTGCATACAAGCAAGTACAGCGACAGAGCACTTCGGTGTATAAGCAGTCATATCGCATGTCGATCAGAATGCGTCGCACTGTGGGCTTCGTGGAAGGAAATCTAAATAAGGCGTTATTATACGGCACCATTGCGGTACGATGCTGCACTATATAGGCATACATGTTTCGTCGGTTTGATGGCTTACACACGTGCGCCGGCACTCATACAGATACATCGACGGCAAAGAGAAAGGGAGAACCATAAGTGTACAGTGATAGAAAATATTTACAGACGGTTCTGCGTAAACAGAATGCCCTTTCAGGATTGTGTTTTTCCATTTTTTTTTTCGCATTTGATGCTTTCCCCTAGTGGTCATCCTATTGACTGAAAGTTGTACCAATTTGCTTCCCTTCACTGTGGCTGGCTTTATGGCCCTCTCATAATTTTTGTGGTTTCACATTTCTTGCATTCTACACATTTCATTTTGGCACGCCGCTTATGATCAAATGATGACGCGCGCTCACCCTTTCTCTTCGCACTCTCCAATCACTTAGAGTCGTCGATGCACCCGCCTCTGTCGGTGCATAGTTTTCTCTCTCGCTCTGTTCTGTTCACGTGATCAGAACCGAGCGCAGGCCAGTGCAATCAGCGGCCAGGCATTCTTGAATAAAGTGTACCAAAACCTTTTGTAAGCATTCGCATTTTTATGCCGACAGAGCTTTGTCTAACAAGGTGAATGAATCCCATCCACACTGCGGAGTGTGCGTACTATGTCACTCTATGGGTGTTGCTTACACATGTACACATCTTTCTCTCACCTCCCACTATATCTCCGGCTGCGTTTCGATGGAGGTGAAACGGAGTGGCGTCCGTGTGCTTAAAACCCCAGGTGGTCGAAATTTCTGGAGTCCTCCACTATGACGTCTCTAATAGCCTGAATCACTTTGGTACCGTTAAACCCTACGAACCAAACCAGATCAAACCTCCCACTATCTTGTTCTCTTCGCATTTTTTTTTTACATAAGGTGACCCCTAACCTAACCTAACTAAAATCTCTATATGCAGTTTCATAGATAGGGGGGAGGGGGAATTCTGGTTTCACAGGCGAAAAATTTTCCTCGAGAAAACGGTATTGACCCTATAATTTCACTAAGAGATTCAAGAAGCGCTCTGTGCAAATCCATCTATCCACTCTCATCCAAACATCTGTTCCTAGGTGTTCCTACCATTCCGCCTGTGAACACAAATAAAATCTGCTCTAGCACTGTCAAGGGCCTTGAAAACAGTAATACGCTTCGTGTTCCCTTAATCCGTGCCACAACCAAAGAAATGATCGCTTCAACCAAGAAGACATTGCCCTACGGCCGAGGACGAATCGAGCTGTTGCCTCCCACGAACGGAAACATCGGACATAATGTCTTGACCGGCATCGCGCACAGGCGCTGGCTCTCTCTCTCTCTCTCTCTCTCTCTCTCTCTCTATATATATATATATATATATATATATATATATATATATATATATATATATATATATATATATATACCAGCTGCGTGTACGTGGCACTATTTATTTACATTTCGGCCGTATGACTGACCTTCATCAGAATGTGTGCGAATCTATGTGGAAGAACGGAATATATGGCTAAGGGAACAAAAACAAACAATAAAATAACATACAGCATGATAAAAAAAGGGTCAGGCACAAGGCTCGCGAAAACTGAACTGCTTAATGTAATAATTATTTTCCCGATTCTAAGTGTTAACATTCGTTAGTTCTATTTCATTGGTTTTCTCGTCCTATAGCTGCCTTCACACGTTCGTATTTGAGTAAATTTTTGTCAATATTCGTTTCTTGTAATGTTCGTTGAAACACATACTACGAGGTGGCCTCCTGATTGTAGTGACACGACCACCCTGCTTTTTTGCTTGCCATCGCCACTGCGTCTACCGCAGATGATGTATAAATGCTAGTTTTTCGGTGCTTTAATTGTTACGTAATATTATAGCTGACTGACGTGTGCCACTTGCATAACGCACGCATGCTTGTTTATCCACTGCCAATGTCTGGTGTTAAAGAAAACGCAATATATTTAGCAGCACATGCTCATTACGACCACTGTGACATCTCATGTCATGTTGCGGCAAGGTGTATGGCCCCCCTTTTTACCCCGCTGTATGCGATCCAATTGTTTGTTGTTCCGTTCTTCCGCATAGATTCGGACATTCTGAGGAAGACAGGCCCCATATTGGCCCATGACAAACGTAGTGTCACGTGGTCTTTTATTTTACCTTTATCTTTTATTTGACCCTTTTTCCTAAATCTCTCTAACGTATATATGTATATGTATATGCATGCGCCAGGGACAAGAATCGGTGCTCCACTTCTCAGGGCCTGGCTCCTCCTCCTTGCGGCGTTGAAAGCATACCCGAGGCGCGCCTGGACGTCGGTGATGGGAGCACCGGTCAAGCTCCATATATCGATCAAAGAGAGGTGGATCGAACAAACGCGCTGACTCTTCGAGCAGAGAGCGCCTGCCGGGCAACCTGCGAGTCGCGGAACTGCGCGACGACGATGGGTGCGGTAGCAAGCAGCAGTAGCAGCATCGGCCTGGCTTGATCTTCTCGGCGCTCGGTTGATTGCGTTTGCGACGAGGGACGCGCGCGCCGGTTGCCCTCGGGGGATGTCCTGCCGGCGGCGAAATTGCGACTTCGTCGCTGTCTGCTGGTCCGGTCGCGCGGCCGAAAGTGACCTCCTTGCTTTCGTTTAGGTTTCTTTTAGCTTTCTTCTTGCTTTCTTTTAGCTTTCTTTGTACATGTGTGGGGCGACGCCTTATTTTCTCTCCAGTCTCCCAGGGACGTCTGGGAGGAGAGTTAGGCAGCAAAAGGAAAGAAACGAGAAATGAAGGGTGCTATATAAACTAAATTAAATGTGCAGCTGGTGCGGCAACCCAGGCTTTCGTGCCCTGGCCTCGCTCGCTCGCTGTTTCAGGTGCTGCTTGTTATACGCACAGCGTGCTCGTGAAAGCAATGTCACTGACCTCCGGGGCAGCATGAAGAAAAGAAGAAAATATAAAAGGAAGATGAACGGGAGAATGAAAGAAAGATAGAAGAAAGACAAATGAGGTTGTAACAAAGAAAGAAACAAAGCAAAAACAAAAAAAAGAGAAAACGCAAAGCAGGAATACAACTAGACTATAAAAAGAAGGAAAAAAGTAGGGAAAGAAGAAAACAGAAGAGCAGGAAGAATAAGATGACGTTCGCAGAGACCCGCTCGTATAGCTCGAGGCCATTCCTTTGTCTAGCTGTTCGAGAGGTAAAAAGTGTGGTGCGAAAGATCTCTTTTCTGCCCGAATGAGCACCTGATCGCGGAGAATGCAATCCTCACTTTTTTTTCCTGGATGAGTTTGGAACGACCTTGAATGCCTTAGCGTTCGATAGCCCAGGTACGTATACAGAGCGTGGCTCGATGTAGCATGGTCGATATGCCTTCTCTCTAACGCCATGAACATATAAAAGAAACGCTTCAAAAAAGCGCCGAATTAATCTTTAGGGCGCTCCTTCTGGTGCTCGTTACCTAATCAGGACCCGTTCCCGCCCTTTTCATTTCATCCCATCCTAACTGCGACACGCGATAGAATCAGCCGTGTCGTGGACTTCATATTCACACCTTTACCCTTCCTCTCCTCGCATTATTCTTTACAAAGGGCCTTCTTTTTCCTGCAAAAATAAGATAGCGTAACAAGCACCAAATCAATGAATAGATAACATTGCGGATAGATGATGAGAGGATGGTAGGCCTTGGCAAAGCATGACCTCGAGTTATGTAACATAAAGCGAGAGAAATAAAGAATTAAAAGTATTGTTGATGACAATAGTCTCCACGATTTACTTCTTAAAGACAGCCCCATTCTATGCCACATGGCAATCTTAAAATAATAATAATAATAATAATAAAAGATACTGTTGTGCGTTTTTAATGTTCCAGACCCCCACGTTAGACCGCATGCTTCCATGACGTACATAGAAAAATCAGCACAGAATCGTCCTTGCGGCAGTAGCTCTTCCTCGTCGGCGCCCGGATCAGTCTTGGCCGGATATTGAAACGGGGACACGCATGTTCGAGACCAGAACCCCCAATGATCACTAAAATCACCGCACTAGGTGAAATAGAAGAGAATTGAACACGTTTGTCTGGATATGCGTGATTCCGTCGGCGTTACGCTACGACTTTGTCGAATATCTCCGACTTCCTTTCCTTCAGGAAGAGAAAGAGCTAAATTCGACGCACATTTCTCTTTCCATGAGTGTGTTGCAAGGAAAAACTTTATTCAGTGTGGGATAACACACAGGCCTACGCAGGAGAAAGGCTCAGGACAGTAGAACAGGAGAGCACACAAGCGTTTATTTGGCTATAGTGGGCTTTATTTGGCTGTATAATTATTGTAATTAAGGCAGGAGGTAGCAGGCAAGAAAAGCCTCACTATGAAGTCTGCACCTTGGCTTGCACACGAGACTATCTATCAGTAACCGCACTTCCACTAAATTTCGACAAATAAAATCATGTCTGTACAAATATATTCAAACTTGGCTCGACATAGCAGATCGCAACTCGCAGCACTCCAAACAAACGCACACAGCATAACGAGTCATCCATACGCACAGCGCGACTACGAACAAAGATGATGGGCGGACACATAACACATCGCTTTGTGGTGTGTCCTCCCATCGTTCTTGTTCGCCATAGCGTTGTGTGCATGGAAGCCTGATGTACCAACACGCCTAGCGACTAGTTTTAAACGGCAGGGTCAGCAGTGCCTCATCACGCGTACTTCACGAGCAGTTCCCCCTGGACAATAGGTATGTAGGCTCCCTATACACAGCACATACTCACTACAGTATGTGATCAGCCGTCAGACCATCAGCCTCCTTTGTGACCCAGAGATTTGCTCAATCATGCACCGATCACAAAACCATTTTAGTACCCCGTGGAGTGCGCCCCACAAGCCATGTATGACCAAGGGACTGAGAAGACATCAGACCCCTCTACTACATCGAATTCGCACGGACTCTGCTCGTACTCCAGTCTGGATGCATAAGAAGGGCATGGCATCGTCTCCGCTATGTTCTATATCCGGTGTTCGCGGAGATATAGAACATTATATTATGTGCTGTCCAGAGCACAAAGCGGCAATATGTGCGATGCTCGCTTCCTTCAAGAAGACAGGAGCCCTTCATGGGGCCCTTCAGGACATTATCTACCCGAGTAGAAACCGGACATGCAGAAGGCAGGCTTCACGCCTTCTTTTACAATTTCTGCAGTACACTGATCTTGACTCTATAGATGGTAAAAGCTGGAATGGGCTACGTTCTACTGTGAGTGAATGTCTGCGTAGATGGTGACTTCTGGAGTGGACTATGTTATACTGTGAGTGAATGTGTGTATAGATGGTGGCAGCTAAAATGGACTAGTGCTCAGAAGCTAGTGCTCAATACCGAAAAGGTTCTTCGAGGCTTACGGTTGTGTGGCTGCCGTGATAGAGAGCCGTAATGATTACGCCTCCTTCTAGTCACGCGACCTCGCTCTTACTAATGAGATAGGACTCGCATTCTTCGCCTGGCCAGTCAGAAGGAAATATCTACGGTCATGTGACTGATGTAGGCTGTCGGGTACTGCTACGTCTAACTCTCTTTACGTCAAGATTTGCATATTACTACTGTCCCGGGAAGAGTAAACAAATGAACTGTCGCTCGCTGAGCGCACGCTGCGCACAGGTGTCAACGCTGCTGTGACACTATGACAACTTCGCCTGTCACGACTCGTAGGGCTGCCTGGCTTCGCAACGTTCCGGGTTGATGCACACAAAATAGAAAACGTTGGGTGGTGTACGCAATGCATACACGAGGCAACGTTGCGCAGCTCGGGAGACCGCAGTTTCATTCATTCACAGATCTTCCAGGCACGCCTCATTCCCTCGAGGACTGCTGCTAATGGTTTCTTCTCCGTTCACTTGAAGAAGAGGACGCTGGTTAGGAAAAAAAAGGGAAAAAGGAAAAGGTAAAGGCGTAGAGAGCAGCGAAGAGGTTCCTCGTCTCTGCATCTCGAGAAATTTCATCCCTTTTCTGAAGAGGCGACGGCTCGAGCACGCGAGCAGCCTTGCGGAAGCAGTAAAATTAAAAAGAAAAGAAAAATAGAATATCGACCGATCCACATCAGTCAAGTGGCGCGTGAGACGAGCAGCTCAAGCTCGACAGAATGCTTGCTCGCAAAGAAATGGGAGAAGGGGGACGTGAAAGCAAAACCCAAATAATAATCATGCCAGCTACTGGTAGTTCGAGAAAGGAATCAGAGCCGCTCACAAATTTCGCAGTCCCTGTACATCTCTTTATGCGCGACCTGCAGAGGAAAAGCCGGAGGAGACGACGGCACTATGTAAAGGCGACCCCTGCTGGAACACTTTGCAGAGCGCTCTCCGGCGATCTGCGCACTCTTCTGCACCGAGGATCGGGGGACTGTCGTAACCTCTTGCACAAGCGGAGAAAGATGCGAGACGAGACGGCGTCCTTATTTTAGTTTTTGTTACTTCTTGATAGGGAGCGCCGCTTCTCGTCTTTCAGCCTTCTTCGTCTCGACGCCTGCGTGCTATCTTAATTTTTTTTTCCCCTTCTTTTTTGGCATGATAACCCCGCGCTCTCGGGGATCGTGCGTGAGAAACTACGTTTCGCATTCCAGAAGCACGCAGAAAAAGACGCACGCTCACATGTTCACACCTGTCTATATATATATATATATATATATATATATATATATATATATATATATATATATATATATATATATATATATATATATATATATATATATACGCAGGGCCAGTCGCTCGCATTTGGCGCAACAGAAGCGTATGCCCAAAGGGGCAATAAAGAGTGTTACGCAATTTGCAGATGAAGTGAGTGGGTGTGCCAGGAATGCGCTCTAACAAATGCGGGAACATTCCTCGCGCATCTGGACTCCGCGCCGAACGCCCTCCGCAGATCGCGAAAAAGTTTTTAGATACGCCTTAGATCGACGGCGCAAGGCATCCCGCTGGCGTCTATACCTGTACGTGTGCCACAGGAGCACGTCGATAAGTTCCCTCTTACGCATTCAATGCCGAAGCATAACCCATTCAATGAACGCGCCAGTCCCTGTGGAGAACAGTAGAACATAACGAATGCTCTAGGTGCCGAGGGCCGGGCTTGTCCGATCCGTATCTTCGCAGACTTAATCAACATTGTAAGCGCGCCGGCCGCTAATAAAGTTAATGTTTACCTTAAGGCCAATCGTAAATTACAGCACACCACACGTGGACATTGGGCAAGAAGGCGAAAGCATGATGTTGCTGCTGTTGCAGCTCCTTGTACAGGCTACTGCAGCTTTGACGCATTAAGGTTACGTTCTCTCTTGCAAGTCTACATGGAAAACAGCAGATCGTGTCTTGTCGTGAACTAAGGAGAAGTAAGGAGGTCCACGACGTCGTCGCTTTTCCGCCGCCTCAATAGCCTCTAACGTTACGGTGGTACTTGACATGGGGCGGGCGCTTTAAGTCGCTCTGGACGACTGTTCCGAGAAAGCTGCGATGTGCAGCTTCCGAGATTAGCTCCTTTTTCATCGATATAGTCTCGCTGAAGGCCACGTCCACTTGTACGCTCATCTCCCCAAGCCGTGCCTGTCGCAATGAACGAAAGGTGGAATGCTGGCGATGGAGACAGCAAAGATTGCGTACTTTTTTTTTTTTTTTTTTATGACTTGGTCTTATTCGTATCTCCATTTAGCAGATATTTTCGACGGAAGCCACCATCATTGACTTTCTTTAAGGGTGAAGATATCTACAGCGACCACTGTATAGAGTCGCTGCCGTCGTGTAAGCCTCAAAACTAAAACAGAATTTGTCGATCTTTCCGAACACATCGAGTTCACAGCCTCTGAGAGGTGTACGATAACACACTCGTTTTGACGATTCAGGACATGAAGTAGCCCTGTATCGTCCCGTTGCGTTCGTATTAGAATTACGAAGGAATGCGCATGAGGGCACACTGAACGTGACAGATAAACCGTGTGGACGAGAGAAGCTCGCAAATGCGTCACGAAATGATCAGAGGACATCGTGGCGATTGTACAGCCACTGTATACTCTCTCCCTCTGACAAATTTCCTACCCGCCTTTCGAAATAAACGGGCGATTATCCCGAGCTCCTCCCACACCTTCTCCTAGTGGACGGTATACGATTCGAGCGTGCCTCCTAAAGCACGTGACTCGATCGTTGCCGTCTCGTTCAATCTAGGATTGTTTTTATCGCTTCAGCCGTCAGCGCGGGCGCCGTTAAGACAGCAAGGATGTGGCGTGTGTAGCAGTGAATGTACTATAGGCACGCAATAGAGACACGCGCTAAATGGTAGTGGTCACGTATACCGACTGGACGACCGATCCGCGATGGAAGGCTGAGTGGAGTCGGGTCAACGGGGCTAGAAGCCATGCGTATGCGCGGATTCACATCGAATACTCCGCGCATGGCACAGAAAGAAGGTCGATGAAAATGTTAAATTATCGTGTCTACAGAGAATAACGAAAGTTCTAAAGAAATCAAGAGAGGTAATTATGAAAAGAGATCCTTCTTCGTTTTGACCTTGTATGTTGCAATAGTTTGGCTCTTTGGAATCGTAGAGTGAGTTTAGGCAAGGCCTGATGAACATCATAGTCTTTAGGTTTGGAATCACCAAGCATGAGCGTCGCATTGAGCTTGCGCATGATGTCAAAAGCAGGGAACTTTCATGCCGAATAATTTGCAGGACTACTCAGGCACGATCTTGTCCGCAGGGTTGTTTGGGTTAAACGGAGGCAACTTTTGTACAGCTTTAGGATTAAATGTTCTGGTATACATTACTGGCAAGCGGTCGGAGGGCATGAACAGACTTACGCCCCACAAAATAGTACGGCACGCATATACGCGTATATGCCGCGGCGCCTTCAACGATCTCTTCAAATGTATACGCACTGCGGCATTGGTGGAACCCCAACTGAATCGCATTCCAAAGATGATTTTGCTAAACTTTTCTCATCGTCCTGATGAAGTTAACCGGTTCGTTCACGAGTTCAGTTTATTAGCGTTAATGGGTGCAGGCGCACGAAAGTACGTCATACGGGTGATGGGCCGGCTGTCCTCATCAAAATGTCTTATGTGCCTTACGCATCAGTGCCGCAGCTGCTTTGAGCTTCGGCACGACGGCGCCTGCAAAACGCCGCAGCCAAAATGTACGAGCACCTTCGTAAACCGCCTCCTGCCAAATTGAGTTTGAAGACTGCAAGATTTCTCAGGAACTACGAACTCCTGAAATCGCTAGTTTTGGACGCGCACTTCGCTTAAGAACGTCTCGTCGCCCCCGCTGCTTGAGCAAACTCGTGGCACCAAAACTTTCGAGTCTGCATTCTTGCGACATGTCGAGCCGGGCTTCTCAGGGCCAGAGTCGTAATGTTAATTCCAGGCCAACCGTTCTGATGCCTCCCCTCCCCCCCCCCCCCCTTTTTTTTATGTTGTTGTAACGGTAGACAGCGCTGCTTCGGATGCCTCTACTGCCGAAACACGGTCGAAACAGTCCTTTCGCTACCGCCACTGCCACGCGGTTTGCAAACAAGGTCGTCTTTCGTCGTCGCAGGTTGAGCAACTTTTCCTAGGATGGAAGGAACCTACTCTAAATCTGTAAGGGTCCTGGAGACGATGTCACCAAGTCTGAGGCGTAGACTGAGCTGCACAGCAACTGGATTTGGCAGCCCACATATAAAAGTTATTTTATCACTTATGTATTGCGCATTCCTCGTTAATTCATATTTTCTGTCGTTTCCCTTTTTATTCTCCATGGTTCATCCTCCACTGCAATGCAGAGTTGTGAATAAAAATTAATCGGTTGGTTGGTCTATTAGTTAACTGACTGACTAGTTCATTAATTTTCTCCCACACGTATAAATCTCCAGATAACGGCATATGTGACAGATAAAAGACAAATCAAAAAAGGACGTGGGGCTCGACCACTGAAGCTAATTCTGCAGTCTTTTGAAGCTTTAAAAAAAAAAAAAAAAACTAAAAAAGACGAACTTACGACACGGCACGGCAGTATAGAGGGATAAGTTATTTCCATAACGCTGAAAAAAAGCCATGGAGCGGCTAATGACGGGCCTGGATGCCCTTGTATAAAGAGCTGTAGAGGGATGTAAAGAGAAAGAGAGAGAAAAAAAAATCTTGCTCTTTATCCAAATCATTATTTTGTTTTTCAGGTTACAAGTGGGGATTCTGTTAACTTAAAACCGAAAAACAGCCTCCACCACAGCTTTGTGTCCGCGTGTTTCGATTCCTTCACATGAGACGCATTCACTCCCGTGAGAGGCACGGCGTCCCACTCTGAGAGTAGAACCGTAAACCTCTCGCAGGAAATATTTACTCAGAGAAGCTCCACTTTCCTTTCCTATAAATAAATCACTTCTACATCCGCCAAAGCTAATATGACCCCTTCCTTGAAGCTGAAGTGAGCAGGCGTGCTAGCTACTTAATTGCTGCCAGATACAGCTAGCTTGCCTGAAGTCGTATATGCTGTCCGCCAAAGAACTGCAGACGCTCCTAGGCCAACTTGTCCGTCGTTGCTGATTTTTCTTCTGCTATGCTTAATCTTCGTTTTTACGTGTAGTAAACCGATTTCTCAATAATTCGTCAGGATTTCAAAATCCATCAAGTTATGGTTGTGTATGTGGACATTGCTGTGTCGCAAGCGAATAACGTCATGAACATATGCTTTCTGGTTGATTCATCTAAGTAGAATTGACGCCAAGCAGTGGTAATAATGGGAAAGAGGCCAAAGCAGCTGCATTGCAGGAATGACTGCGTGGTTCTTCTGCTGAAAATATTTTTTTTTGCAGGTACAGGAGAAAATGTAGTTAAAAATAAAAAAAAAAAACAATATCTTTGCATATGGTCCGCTTCCTCCTTTCCTCACGCTCTCCAACGCGGTTGCTTTGATACATCGTTGGTCGAAGTTTCCCCGCTCCTAAACTATCCAGAATCAGACAACAACAAATGTGCGCTGAATGGCGCGAAACGAATTAAGCGAAGGTCATGTCGGGTCAAACGCGGTGAAATGCAGGAATTACTTAGTGAAGAGAAACTCGATTCATCTTCCCATCTTTCACCTTCGCATATATTATATCGTATAATACAGTACTACATCAAATCATGTCATATCATACCACATTATTTCAAATTGGATTCGGTCACAGCAAACCCGCACCAACTGTGAACATTTACATGCCAACTGTGCACGCCAAAATGAAAACGTTTTTCTGCTGCTGCGAACGCGTGCACAACACTGGGACTACTGCCTCCGTGCCTACCGCGCACGTTCGTATTGCAACTATGTTCCAGAATTGTCGGAGGAAACCAAGCCTACAGCTAGGTTTCTGCAAGCAATGCGAAAGGCAAAGCCTGACGCATAGCACTCGGCTTGGCACGCCAAACAGCGCCTGGCAACAACTGAGCAGCCTCTTTGCATTGTGGCGAGGCAACGAGCCATTACGCAGACCCTGCACGAAGATGCGCGCGCGGCCGTCTCTTCTGCTTAGGCTTGCGCAAACACAAACAGGCCCCTCTTCCATCGCACGCTCAGAACACGGCTTGCTGCGGCAGCAGCTCCTCCCGGATAGGACAAACATCGCACGGACGGCGGCAATCGGAGCGCGTTGCTGCTGCGTCGCTGACTGCGCGCCCGCGACGACTTTGGTCTCCGGGCTAACAACGTAATTTGCGTCCCTGGAGGCAAGATGCGTGCAATACCGGCGAGAGAGAGAGTCGCTGTTTGTTCCTACAAGTGTATGCCTCACACGGCCACCACCGCGACTCGAATCCAGGCGGACGCACGCCACCCGGATGCTTGATGCGCTTTCCGTGTTCAAGAGGAGGAGGCCCTAAACACTCTTTCCACTCGCCTTTTGTTTCTGTGAAGATGCGATCAATTTATCGCCGCCCTTCGTGGTTTATTCTGCACTTCACTCTGCGTGCTGTAGCATGTCTCTCAGGTAGAGGCAATATCAGCAGAGCCGCAGGAGGCTGTTGCATGCCTTAACTGCGTTTTTAGCAATACGTACTGCAGTCCGGAAACGCGCTTCAACTAGTTGCTGAATCGATCAGACGCCCCAAGGAGCCATATGGGGGTGAGCGTATGCAACTCAAGTACATACGCATGCACCGTCGGACTTGATTCGCGCTTGTAAAACAAGCTGCTGTGTCTGTATATGTATTTCATATGCATTCTCCCACATCCTCCATCATGACCTTCTTTCTTCTCTCCTTCCCCTTCCCCAGTGCAGAGTAGCAGGTCAGATTTGAATTATTCCGGCCAACCTCTCTGCCTTTTCCTTTCAACAAATACATCTATCTATCTATCTGAGCAGCAAAGCAAACGTATACATTAAAAGAGGAATTTTATAAAATATGCGCGTAATGAAATGTTTTGGTCTGCAATAAACACTACAGTACTCTGGACTATTGCAGTACCTTGACTTCAATATAACCAGACAAATTCTGAACTAGAAACCGGCTAAATATGAAGTGAGTCCGCATGAACCCCGGTGTCAGGCGCCGGCGCAACCCTTTTGAACACCTTGTGTTCACTGTTCTGTTTGCGTTGTGACGTCGCAGGTGCCTTGCTTAGGTGCGCCGATCTCCCGCCCGCGCAATGTTTCCCAGCCTCGAGGTATGTCTGGATAGTTAGAAACTGACGGCGAGGCGTGGTTTCTGCGGCGCTGGCACACGCACTTTTATGTCGTAAAAGGGGAGCAGACTTGAGATGCCTGTCGTCCTTCATTAGAACCCCCCTCTCCCCCCCCCCCCCCCTTTTTATTGTTTTCCCCTTTCTGGGAAATCATGTTTTCCAGTTGATTATATATATGTACCCTATAGTGTTTGGTATAGTGCTTTGGTCTCTGAGTAATGAGCGTTTTTGTACGTATGTATGTATGTACCCAACAAATTATTTTTGTGCAGCCAATTTATTTCTGCAATGTAAATAGTGAATTTTTATGTATTTCCTCGATATGAGGTATGTTATGAGCAGTGTATCCTGTTCTTAAACGCGTACGTTTTCAGTTTTGGTCATTTGTCGTCACACATGTCAATGTATAGTGTCTAGTAAAACTTTTTCTAAACACAGTTTTACTTACTGCTTATTGATTAAATTTTGCAGTACACTATTTTAAGAGAGTAACTGTGGTCGAGGAGACTGCAGAAGCTGAAGGATACATATAGCTTCTCTGGGCACGTTTTGGTAGCATCGAGACATTACAAAAATGTTACATTCTTGCTTTGGTCAAACGTTAATTCATTCTTATCATAGCTTGCTTTCTTTAAAGCTCCCGTTTTGTTGCAATTAAACACTAAAAAAGCATTTCTCTAACAATTAAAGGAAATTCATACAGCATCGATGTAACATTCCAGGAAAAGGGTAAAGCCACCCATGCAGAGCGAGCATGCGGGCCCGCAATTTATGGAAGAAGGTAATTTATTAAAGGCTTTGAAAGGAAAAACAAAAGACTACTTTTGAACTGCACAATGCCGCACAACAAGCAGCTCACACAATCACTTTCGGATGGATACCGTGGAGTCAAGCTTCCATAGCAATTACTGAGGGGTGCCCATGAGCCACAGTGGCAAATGGGTATCCAGCAAAGCCTGCTAAAGAAGTAATGATTCAGTGGGGCGGTCTGTTCAGACTAACGCAGATAAAATAGGCGAATATATATATATATATATATATATATATATATATATATATATATATATATATATATATATATATATATATATATATATATAATGTCACCTGGTGTTCCTGAGGTTCTTGGGTGGCGCCTGGAAGAAAAGGACGCTGTAAAGCCGGCTCGCGCGCTGTGTGCGGAACTTTGCCTGCTGGTACAGCTTCGCCCTGTCGTTTAGTCATGTCTAGCCCTGTTGTCCATGATATATTTTGGTGGATGTACTGGGTGTCGATCCCAGTATATGTCCCGCTCTCCTCCGCACGCCCAGGATTCAGGTCCTGTGCCAATCGACACTTCTGTGCACCGTGCTAGCCGGAGGAACCTAGGCCTACCTCCTGACAATATACAATGAGTGATATACAATGACAATATATGCAATGAAACGAATATAGTTTCAGAGTGCTCCAATTGTCAAATATATATCTTGTTTAAATATGATTCAAACAAGGTAACCTGTACGAGGCTCTAAAAATCAATGCCTATTGGAACATTAAACCAGAAGCTATAACATTGTTGTCTAAAGTGCAGTTTTATAAAGGCATTACAGTAGGTATTAGAATAACTTTACTAATGCTTTCAATATAACGTATGGCATAATTTGTTCATTTTTTTTTAAATAGCGTTCCAATGCCATACATAACGGTAATGCAGCTGTAACATCCTCGCAAATTTATTCCGATGTTCGGTGCTATTCGAGATATGACGCCTGGAATACCACCCTTCTAAGGGCGCCTGGACTCGTTGCTATTAAAAATCGACTTCGACCACAGCTAGCGGAAGTCAGACACACTGAACGGAACTAGAAAAAAAGTGAACTATACCTCTGTATCGTATAAACACTGTGAGATCTATTTAGACCTAACTATGCGAGCGAGAACGAGCTATATATAAATCTCTCTCTCTCTCTCTCTCTCTCTCCTCTCTCTCTCTCTCTCTCTCTCTCTCTCTCTCTCTCTCTCTCTCTCTCTCTCTCTCTCTCTCTCTCTCTCTCTCTCTCTCTCTCTCTCTCTCTCTCTCTCTCTCTCTCTCTCTCTCTCTCTCTCTCTCTCTCTCTCTATCCCTGACACTGGCGCGTGGGAAGATGGAATGCGCAGAAGTCACCGCGCACGCTCTGACGCCGTCGAAAAGGTGGCCGACCGAAAGAAGAGTCAGAGATGATGAATAGGCCAAAGAGGTTGACGGATTGCGCGACGAACGGGCGTTATACATATTTGCGGTGCGCAGCACTGAGACGACGAAGGCTTGGGAATGGAGGCATGGAGGCGCGTACCGCAGACGTTTAAGCGCGTAACGGGCCTCGGTGTTGCATATACCTCTGTTATACGCGCGCAAAATGTGCAGGAGGAGGAAGGCCTGCGCACTGCTGCGGCTCGACTGATAAGAGAGGCCGCTGCTCTTGGGGCTCTCCTTTCTTTTTCGAGCAGCCTCCTGGCTGCCTGAGAGGAGATGGGGTTTTTTTCCCGAAAGCCATTCCATCTCTTTATTTCTTCATTTCTGCGTGCTCCATTTTTAGCCTCGAACCAAGGCTCATTCTATGGCCGCCGAGCATATAGAGTTTCATGCAGAAACTACGAGCCCTTGTAAATGCAAACTCGAAATAACAAAGGAAGGAGGAAAAAGAAAACTTGCGCTATGCAAACGCGTTTTCGGCGACTCGATCTGGCCCCCTAGAGTGCATATAAAGTTTGCTGGTCGTGAAATGGGGTTGGTTGAGTGCGTCGTAAAACCTTCAGAGTTCTAGTAAGAGCTGCGCAGAAAAAGCATGAGAGCTTTGGGGTTGCGCCTCTTTACATCGCGTTCCGAAGATAACGAACCTTTGCTCGCTGCGTCCATTACGGCAGTGTATGCAGGAGCATCAGGGCTGCTGACGTGGCACTGAAAATGGACGATGGTGCTACTCAAAGTACGGGCCAAATACCCCGTTTCAATTTCTGCCCTCAGATATGCACAGCGGTTTATATATGTAGAGTCACCGATGCACGACATACAGCGGTACGTACTGCGTAACTATCTTCATGACTACAGAATATGCCGTTAGTTCATGCTCCTACCACAGTGAGCGTGACCACTGAAAGTTCAAATCTGCCCTGAAAAAAATATCGAGAATCTGCTAGAATATGGTAATTGTGTCAATTCGAGCCAACAGCTTTATATTCACATACGTGTGGGCAACGGTCAGGAAATTAAACTGCATCCGGTGCGTTTCCGCGTGGTGCAACTGTACGAATGCTGGAGACGCGATAAAGAACGAGTAGATAAAATAGTAGATAAAGAACGAGTAGTAGATAAAAAAAAAAATACTGATTGATTTATAGGAAGGGAAAGGCGTGGTAACTGTCTCATTTGTTTTCTGTGGACACTTCAGCCGCGCCGTAAGGGAAGGGAGAAAGATGAGAGTGAAAGTGGAAAGAGAGAAAGAGGAGCCGTAGTGGAGGGCTACGGAGTAATTTTGACCACCTGGTGATCTTTAACATGCGCTGACATCGCACAGCACACGAAAGTGAGTTTTTGCTCATTTTAAAAAGTATATAGCATCTTATTTGTTCATGGCTTCGGACTCACCATAGGGATTAATCACCAAACTTTAGTAATTAATGAGTTAATTAGTGTGTTTTAGTTAATTATCTGTATAAATTCAACATGTAGCTAACTGTGTCCACCATGGCAGAGAGTATGTTCCTACATTTTTTTTTTAAACTCCATATTTTCAAGAATTTTTATAAATGTTCGCCTACACACCATTGCATATTCAGAAGGATTTCGTTAGTTATATGGGGTTTTACGGCGCAAAGGCAACTATCAAGCGCCAAGCACAAGTATATCCAGGAAGATGCGCACTATTACGTTGCTACTGAGAATAAAAGTTAGGTTTCTCAGCTTCCTTCTAAGGCTGGGGAGGCTGAGCTTTTACAAGCATAGCCAGCCACCCAGAACACCGGGCATCTCCCGGACCGCGCCCACACACTGAAGCCATTATGCGTGGAAATAAATAGCACGCGGCTACGCAACGATACGCAGTACAGTTTCGCAGGCCTGTACAGTTTCCATTTCCAGCCTGACTTCGCCTGCGGCGGTCGGGTGGTAAAAGAATGGCTTTCTTTGACCGTTTTTCCGCTGGTTGCTCCCAGCAACCGCACGACCGCCGAGTTTAGCAGCACGCCTATGAAATAACATCCTACATGACCCAGGGGCAGAGAAAATATTCCCGTATCGGCCTGGCCGCTACATTTTTCCTACAAACGGGATGCTGCGTAGACTTTCTCCGTGTAGCAAGAGTTCCGCTTATTCTCCTGAAAGAGAACAATACCACACCATCTGTGCTCATCGATCCACCTAACTGCGTGAAAACACCGCGTTATGCCATGTGCGACATTTCTTATCTCCTAGGTACGGCATAGAAACAGGACTGCAGTGAGACTGAAGTAAGATATTAACTTCCAGGAGCAATTTTTTCACGGCGAGAAAGTTGAAAGCACTGATCTCCAGCAAATCCAGCGTTGTCGGTATTAATTCTCACTGGAATCGCGAGCATCACTGTGGAAGGTGGCATAGGTGGCAGGCGACATGGTCGGGCACTCATTGGTCCGTGAGCTGTGTGACGTCACTAAATGACCTAACACTGGCAGAGTTGGCAGGAGCTTTACTCGGCCTGACTCGCTACTTCTGTTTCTTTCTTTTTTTTTTTTCTCGAGTCTCTGGATCCTATACTTTCTCAAATGCTTCTGCCCATCGTCACTCTGGTCTTTTCACTTCGATGTTTTGCGGACCGTGAAACACAATTATTTGCAGTAAACCAGTAACGCGAAAGTATAATACGCAGAGAGAGAAAAATAAAAGGGCGACACTATTGCAGCTTGGATTACGATGAAGTTCAATTTTGCGGACGATGGTTGCGGCCGCAGTTAAACAGCAGCAACAATTAATTGAAGAGAAAGAAAGCTATAACAGCCCCGAGTACTTAGTTGGAAAAAAGAAAAATGATATAGAGGTGGTCTTTCTGACAAATCTGCCGTTGTGACTGGCACGCCAACCCGCAGTTTCTGCACCCGAAAGCCGTCTTCTTTTTGGACTGCTGGCCGCGGGAACGTCCTCAGTGGAACAATATCTAACGAGTTTTACATTTCTTTGACTTACAGCAACGCACGTAGCAGTGCTGCCGAACTTTGTGTGTGTGTGTGTGTGTGTGTGTGTGTGTGTGTGTGTGTGTGTGTGTGTGTGTGTGTGTGTGTGTGTGTGTGTGTGTGTGTGTGTGTGTGTGTGCGTGTGCGTGTGCGTGTGCGTGTGTGTGTGTGTGTGTGTGTGTGTGTGTGTGTGTGTGTGTGTGTGTGTGTGTGTGTGTGTGTGTGTGTGTGTGTGTGTGTGTGTGTGTGTGTGTGTGTGTGTGTGTGTGTGTGTGTGTGTGTGTGTGCGCGCGTGCGCGCGCGTCAGAAAGCACTCCTTGCCGAACTATAGCAGCTCGTAGGTCGAATCTGCCGAGTAACTTAACGTCAGTCTTCGCTTAAGGGATCGCTGTGAGGTCGAGGTGATGTGGCGTCGATGACGTGAAAACCACCAATAATTACACGAAAAAAAAAAATGTCTGAATTGACGCCTATAAATCAATCACAAAGGAACTAACAACTATGTAGCTGCCAATTCTCGTTAGAATAGTTCGCGCTATCCCCGCAGCGGGGCGCCAATTTCATGAAAGACGCTTAAAGAGCATTAAGCAACAGGTGAAAAACACAGAAGGTAAAAATTGGATAAATTCGATGGAAAAAAAAAAAACAGAGTGTGGAATTATACCGAAAGTGGAAAATGCAGATCAGGAAGGAAGATTTCTTTGATAACTCAAGAGGCAGTGCCCTACTTTTTGAAGCTAGATCAGGGTGCCTTAGAACACGCAGCTACAAAAAGAAGTTTAACAATGGAGATGACGCATGTGCTGTATGTGGAAACTCCAGTGAAACAATTGACCATATTATACTCGAATGTAATGGTATCTATCCGGAAGTTGGTGCAGGCGCAATCACTGTTCCTGAAGCTCTGGGCTTTAGAGATAACAGTGGCCGGGTGAATAAACCGGCGGTGGAAACTAGCAAAAAACGGCTGGAAGATTGGTGGCTTAAAGGCAGAGAAGTGACATAATGTTAGTAATGTAGGAGCAAAATTTAATAAATAGAATGATGGTTTAGTTAACAATTCTAAATCAATAATTAAGATATATGGAGAAAAATGAGCATGATAGCTACTGCTACCACCCCGTTTCAAAGGGGACGCTCCTATATTCCATCCATCCATCCATCCATCCCACGCATATAGATGGATAGAAAAACCGGAGGCATTTGGCTGTGCCTTTTTGCGTCACAGCTAACAGTGCGCGCGATAGTTTCGACATTGTTTCCTTAAGGGATGAACCAACACAGACGTCAGTGCGCACTCCGCTGCTAGAGGCTTTCCAGAAAACTTCGCGAGCCGTAGAGTGCAGTTTATAAGTAAAGTTGTTGCAATGATGCAGCCATAGCCGAGTATACACTAATCTAGGATGGTGGGGAGCGCGATAATACGCGTGGGAACGGTAAAGGAGAGAGAGAGAGAATGGGGGGGGGGGATGAACTCGGGAGGCAATCTTCGTAATTGGCCATCGTTGGCCTGGAGACGCTAAAGCGGCGCGCACTTGACCGCCGAGTGATTGGCCATTATCTTGAGTGTGCCCGGCGGCGGTGGCGGTGGCGGTGGTTGGACGCGGTTGCACAAGCTAATGGTAGCGAATCGAGCAAACAAAACGTTCGAAAGACATCTTGATACATTCCTGAGCGAAATGCGCGGCGGCGGTAGTTACAAATGGCTAAAAATAGAATGCGACGCCATAGAAAAAAAATATGCAGATCGGTAACGAAAATAACGTCTTAAAGTAACTCACGAGACGAAAATACAGTACAGCATGGCCCGATAGATTGCGATACGAATCGGTGCGATTTGACAATATAAACGCCAAGAGACCTGCAGCGTGAATCGACATGCTGTATATGTCGCAATACAATTCGACATAGTATATCATCCGCGATACACCTGCAGTGGTGCGAGGGGATGTTTCCGTTTAAGAGTTCACTCTGAACTCTGTGCACGATATGTGTTGTGCAATACGACATACACAGTAGAACGCACTTTTAAAGCTCGCTCATTAGAATGACGGTACTACCGTCAGAATATGAATTCGATCAACGCATCTTAAGACTGCATGTCGTGTCCACAGCACACTATAGTACACAGAAAGCGAGAAGGCATCGTGCAGATGTCGCGGCGACTGAAGACCGTCTCCTATAGCTCCCGCGAAACGCTCTCTCCTACAGACCGAGAAAAGGTATATGCATCGAAACGGACTCCGATGGGAACGGAGGCGCGCGCCAAGCTTAATCAATGGGTGAGCATGTGCCGGCTAGGCATATATTTAAGCGAAATCGTAAAAAAAGCGTGGTGGGCACAAGACAGGGGCAATATCCTTAGCGAAATTGGGAGGCAGTGATCCGCCAATGGCAAGTATTTCAGAAGTTTGAATAGAGGCACGTGTAACGCGCTTTGTTAGCTTAGCCGCCCACGTGACATGCACCGCCTGCATGTCCAGTCGGTTCTTCACATGCACCGGTATACCTGTCAGCGGTTTCGCAATCTGCGCTACTTTTGCGGGACTCACAATGAAAAAAAAGACTCAAAAAGAAAACTATGTCGCCATGGGCCGTGCTTTCGAACTAAGAGGAACCTGCTGGAGGGACGGTGCTGTGAAAGAGACTGAAGGGCACAAAATATTATATTTCAAAGAAATCAGCGCCACTTTTGCAGAAATAACAAAATCCAGATTACCATGAACCAACATGTGCATTATATTATTCGTGTTTGTGTACGCGCTGCTTAAAGTGTTGAAATTCGTTTTATTAGTTAATTATCTAGGCTTCGTTATTCAAAATTCGTTACATTTCATCTAGGCCCAAAAGTGGTTCGTCAAGTTGTAACATCTGCCCCAGTTTTTTGTAGCAACGGTGGTCTTTTTTGTTCTGAATTAAAAATGTGCGCGAAATGTATAACCAAACGCGCTATTGTGCAGTGTTCCACGAGCGTGGTCAATTAAAGACAGAACAATGCCTGCGTGGGCCTTCATATATATAGTCTTCTGTTTCTTTTGAGGGGCGGAGGGGGGGGGGGGGGGGGGGGGCAGTCGTCGTTCTCGGGCACTCGCGCGAGCGGCGTATGCTTGTTTTTCTTTCCTCTTCGTACTTTTTTGGGCATTATAAACAGTTTACATTGCTCTCCCCTTTCCTTCCAATTACTCATCTCTGTACTTTACCTCTATATCCTCGTCTTGAGCCTTTTGTTTCCGCCGCCGCAGCTCCGGTGCTTAAAGGCCAGCAGTTTTAGAGTTCGGCCGCCATAAAGAGAACGAGTGTATGAAACTTGCAGATAAAGAATGCAAAGTCTTTTTGTGCTAGCATTTGAACTGCCGATGAAATCGCCGAATAAAGTGACGCAAACATTCAGGCTTCTCCGCAGTGCATAGCACGGGACTGGGGCAGCAATGATGACGTCATGTATAGCAGCGCTAGGTTTCAAGAGAAAAGCAGCTGGTTACAGGAGAAATGAGTGCCACCAAATACATAGCTCACAAAGTGTTTGGCAGTATCGGATGGCACGCGACAGCATGTGGGCGAAGCCAGCATGAAAAATTCGATAATAAGTCATCAGAAGGTGTCCACAGAGCAAGTGTGACAGATACTGCGCCTTTCCTTTCCTGTGAACCAATTATCATTATTATTATTATTATTATTATTATTATTATTATTATTATTATTATTATGATTAAGTCATCAGAAGTTTCTCTGCATTCCTCCGGCGCATTGAGGAGAAGCCTAAAAGTGTAAACTGTGGTTCCGTCATCATTTGAAACGCTTGCGTGAAACTGCTTCGCCTGCTTTCTCTACAAACATCGTATATTCGAATTATTTAAACTCGTCGGAATGCCGAAAAAAAACTCTCCATCGGCTTATTTTTAAGATACTTTTTGGCCTTGGACGCGGCTAGCAAATTTTTTTTTTTTCCTGCCGTTCTTGTTTGTTTTCAAACAAACTGCTCCCGCTCTTGTGCCTCCGCACTGTAGCACTTCAAAAACCGTTTTGAACGAAAAAGCGCACGCGCTCTCACCTTCGACGCGAGTGGTCAACGCTAGAACTGACGAAAATCCTAGTGAAACGTTTTTCGAAAACGGAACTTGGTGGCGTTCAAGATTTCACAGGCGGGAAGTTCGAGATTTTCCTGAAGACTAGGGCTGCTGTTGAGAGATTCCTGAACGATCCCGTCGTAGATGTTAAGGGAACTGCGGTGACTTTTGAGTATCGAGGCACGCGCGCGAAGCTGGTGCGCGTCTTTGGCTACTCATCGGAGCACCATGACGTAGAGTTGGCAAATGCACTTCAGCCCTATGGAAAAATTGTCAGCGTTGCCCGCGAGACCGTCCCCGGTTTCCCGTTCGTCACCACGGGGATCCGACGGATAAAGATAGAGATGAAGGCTGAGATTCCGAACTTCCTGGATGTGATTGATACAACCATCCAGTGCGAGTATGAAGGAGTCAAGAGGGTATGCCGCAAGTGCGGATATGAAGGCCACATGGGCGCGAGTTGCAACACGCCACAGTGCGAGCGTTGCGGCGCGTATGGGCATGAAGTGTGCGATGCCGTGTGCCCTAAGTGTGGTGAGGACCACGCTGTAAAGGCATGTAAGAAGAGGACATTTGCGTCCGTGCTAGGGAATGAAGACGTGAATGAACAGCCAGCCGATTATTGGGAGCAGCCCGCACCAGCACTCGCGCTGGCAAGTCCTGAGAACCCGAAAGATACCGAGACGCAGGGTGATGCGTCTACAAACGCCGTCACCGAGGAAGATAGCAAGGAGGCGACGGCTGCGGCCGCGCCATGTGAAGAGTTAGAAGAAAAACAAGCAGAAGTTGTCTATGAAGACCACGAGGTGCCCCCAACGTCCGCTGCCGGGAAAGCGGTTACGGACATTGCCGCACCCTCTACAGCGCCCGAACAGAACCCCGAAAAGAAAACTGAAACTGGACACTGCCAGGTGCCCTCAGTGGCCGCCACGGTAGAGGAACAAGAGTGTGCAGCCGGCGTCGATGCCGCAAAAAAAGACCGATCGGTTGAAACTGAAGAAGATGAAGAGAAGGACATGGATACGACCACAGTGCGGCCCAAACGCAAGCGGAGTCCTAAAAAGAAGAAAACCAAAAAATCAGCACCATCAACATCATCGGAATCTTCCGCCGACGCGCCGTTGACGAAGCGTGCGTTTCTGAAAAACCCTCCACCAATAAGCGAGAGCAGCTCTGACACTGAAACAGAAATGCCGAGCCAACATCGCTGTCACATTTGCAACACAACGAATTGTGATTGCTACTCGGACATCTCGGACATCTACGACGCCGATTCCACAGCGGAGTCACCTTCCGCTTCTCCCACTGCTCATGACACCGCTCCCTCCTCATGAGGTGGTCGCGCTTTCCCCCTTTCCTTCCTTTAGCTACATCCTGGCCTTTTCCTTCGTTCTCGCAACGCTAAACATTCGCGGCTTTACTAAAGCACCGAAACAAGCTGAAACAATAGACACAGCCCGCGCCAAAAAGATCGACATCCTCGCACTTCAAGAAACTTATATTCACCGGCAAGAGCAAATTGAAAATTTTGACCTCCGTTTCAGCACAAAATCATATTGGAGTTTCGGAAGGAAGGGTTCAGGGGGAGTTGCGCTCATTTTCCTAAGAGACGCCGGCCTGTCAGTCCTACGCCATGATAGGGACAACGCAGGACGCTTTGTCTCGATTGACCTTAACAATGGCATGCGCATCATTAATGTATATGCCCCATGCCGTTTTGGACAGCGAGAATTTTTTGAGGGGCTAGAAGAGAGATTTATTGGCCCAGCCAAAATAGTGTTATTGGGCGATTTTAACTGTGTCCTCTTCAAAGAAGACCGCCGCTCTCTTCGGGGTACACCGCGGCGGCTTAGACGAGACCACAATGGCGCACAGGCCTTGCGTGATCTGGTGGAGGAGTTAGACTTAACCGATGCTTGGCGCGCACTACAACCTGGTCGCGCCGGCATGACCTGGTCTGGCCGTGGTCTCGAAAGCCGTATTGACCGCGTCTATGTCTCTGCTAGCGTAGCTGATTCCCTGCACTCTGTGTGGGTATTCCCCAATGCCCTAAGTGATCACAAGCTGCTTATCACGCGCTTGTGTGCGGCTGATATTTCTCCACGAGAAAAGGGTTGCTGGAAATTAAACACGCGACTTCTGGATGACGAGCGTGTCCAGCAGGAAGTCGTCAAAGTTATAAAGCGTTACGTCTCCCCTAACATGGATGCACAAAGCTGGGATAATATGAAAACCTCCATCAAGATTTGCCTCCAAGAGTGGGGGAAGAAGATGGCGCGGGAAGAGAGAGAAGAAATCCGAATAGTCTCGGATGCCATCATCGCGCTATCGGCCCCATTTTCTCAGGGACCAAGCATCCCCGCGGCGTTGGCCACCCTGCGTAAGGAGTTCCATCGTCTTCTAAATCGGCGCTGGGACAGACTTCGCGCAACAGCACGCGCTGAACGATGGGAAACCGAGGCATGGTGTTCGCGTCATCTGCTACGCCGTCGCCTTGCCAGAAAGAACGAAACCCTCTCTGCAGTCGAAGATCCACTCACCGGCCATATTGTTACGAACCCTGAGCAGGTATTGAGTTTAGCACGCGATTTCTACATCGAACTTTATGCTGCTGAGCCCTGCACCCCCACATCGTTCCAGCTGGAGGTAGCAACTGACGCACCTAACCTAGACGACACATGGCTGTCGTCTGAAGAACTACACACAGCCCTAAAACAGATGAAGCCAAACAGAAGCCCGGGTATGGATGGACTCCCGCCAGCTTTTTACATAAAGTTTTGGCCGTCACTAAAGACCGCTTTCACCAACTTAGCAAACGACGCCCTAGAGCAAGGGGAACTAACTCCAAGTATGAACGAAGGCCTCATCACACTCCTGTGCAAGGACACTTCCAGGAGCAGTGACCTTAAAGCTTGGAGGCCAATAACCCTTCTAAATACGGACTACAAGGCAATTGCCAAATGTCTCTCCCTACGCCTGACGCCTGCTCTATCGTCAATAGTAGGCCCGCAACAGGCTTGCTGTGTCCCGGGCCGTTCGGTAGAACTCCACGGCATGGCTCTGAGAGACCTTTTGACATGGATGGAATCACGCAGCATCAATGGCTTTCTTTGCTCCCTGGACCAAGAGAAGGCATTCGACCGCCTGAGTCACGAGTACCTGTTTAGGACACTTGAGCTCGCGCGCATTCCCGTACAGTACATAAATATGTGCAAGGCGCTTTATGCCGCACCACAAGCAGCAGTCATTGTACAAGGGCGCATCTCAATGCCATTCCCCGTGGAAAGGGGTGTCCGTCAAGGTTGCCCCCTCTCCCCGTTGCTCTATGTCATAGCGATTGAACCCCTCCTGCAAAAGATTGTTAGAGATGGCGGCATCCACAAAACACCTTTGCCAGCTGGCCCTCCCTGCACTCCAGTGTTCGCCTACGCGGATGACGTTTCTGTGGTGGTGCCAGACACAACATCACTGGAGAGACTACTTGAATTAACTACGGAGTACTGCCAAGCGAGTGGGGCTCGCCTCAATCACAAAAAATCCACTGTTATGGCCTTGAACGCGACCCCCTCCCCTACCACTATCCAATCGATCTCTGTTACTCGCGAGACACGAATCCTCGGATATTTCTTCGATTCGGCTGGGCCAGCGCCTAGAAATTGGAATAGGGCTGAAGAGCAACTGAGCATCAAAACCCACAACCTTGGTGCTCTAAAATGTCCCCTGACTGCGCAGGCCACCATCATCAAGACAATGCTGATTTCTACCCTCAGCTTTGTGGCCAGCATTCTTGACATCCCCCCAGACAAGAAAAAACAGCTCCAGAAACACATATACCGCTTTTTGTGGCAGGGAGCCCCCGATAAGGTAAAACGAGCCATTGTCTGCCTGCCCAGATTCAAAGGTGGCCTGGGGCTGCCCGATCTGGATATTCTCGCAAGGGCTCTGCACATCAAATGGACATTCAGAGCCGTCGAATGCGACATGCCGCTAACAAAAACTATGGCTTCGTACTATCTGTCGACACGGCTGCGAACATTCACTGAGAAGGCCCTACAACACAACACCCCGCATGCAGGGTCGCCCCTATCATTTTACCGAACCGCAGCCACAGACTTAGAGTACCTGAAAGAAAACTCGTCTGACGTTGACCCACGAACCATGCACCTGAAAGATATTATCAATATGATCACCCCTCCGCTCCCTGCCCGCCTATCAAGATACATGCTATGTGCAGAAAGACCCAGTTGGCAGTACATAACCGCCCATTTCCTCGACGCACGCCGAGCCTCCCTGATGTGGAGGTTCGCAAGAGGCATCTTACCTATCAGAAGGCGTGCCTTCGTCCCTGCGACGTCAGGAATGATTGACCTGTGTCCCTTCTGCTTGGCCCGAGAGACAGCGGAGCACATCTTTCTTGACTGCCTAATTCCCGCAGCACTCCTAGAGCGTCTGAGAGATATGTTCGGCCTCCCCGGGATCCCATACCCCACCGTGCGCTATTTCAACCCGCTTCCAAAGGAAGGGCGCAAACAGTTTGTCTTGACACTGGCAGAGGTCAACTATCAGGTGTGGTTGGCCCGCTGCAAAGCGGCCTACTCGAACAAGACTCCGAGCCTCCATGAAGTGAAGGCCAAAATCAGAAAAGAACTATGGTTCCACCTAGAGAGAGAGAGACGCCACTTAGGGAGAAAGAAGTTTTTTGAAGAATGGGGACACCCCATGGTGATCTTCAAAGAAGAAAACGGAAAACTCGAAGTGAGATATTAGAAGACTTGCTCGCGTCAGGCTTCGACCCACCGGGGTGGTGCGGACGTGGTGCATATGCACTGCGACCCCGCCCCGGTGGGAACAGGCCGGATTGCATGAGCCCCTTGGCTGGGAAAAGCCCGCTCCCCGAAACAAAAAAAACCCCAAACCTTATGGTGCGGGAGGCCTTGCCTGGGGTAGCCGTAGGATGATGATGGTCGCAGGTTGAGGTCTGTACCCTCACAGGAGGATCGCACCTAGTGCATCCTTCCTTCCATCTGACAAGGCGAGGGGAAGGGAAACCAGTGGAGCCACGCAGTTCAAGGTGGCCGCCATTTCCATAGCACTGTGCAGCCCGTCCAAGCGAGCGGCTACAGATTCATAAGCTTGTCCTTATACAGAGCGCACGTTTCGTGCGTTAAAAATAAGTTGGGTGCGGTGGAATATGATAGCGAATGACCGCAGTTATCGATTTAATTAGCCTATTTCCAGTTTTTTGAAATGCCAGAAGGAAAGGACAGTGCAGGAGTATACGTACATATGCGGCCCCAAGAAAATGCAAATGTTTGCATACATTTTTCGTAAAGTATCTAATTAACGAGAATATGAAAATATATATATATATATATATATATATATATATATATATATATATATATATATATATACTCCGCGCTCCACATGATGGCATAACTGCTCCACCCAGATGTGGTCCCCTGGTTTTTTCAAGACCTTGACTGAAGTATGACATGAAGCAACCTGTAAAGAGGCCGCGCTGGTTTTGGTTGTTGTTGTTGTTGTAGCTGTCGGAAGAAATAAAAGAAAATGCACGGGCCTGCTACTGGCTCTGTAGCTGAGCCACCTCCGCTGCCTCGTGCGGACAGAAGAGAAAATAGACAAGAAAGAAAAAAAGAAGAGGGAGAGAAAGAGGCGCGCCTCAACAACAGCCGTCGTCCGCCACCACCGAAGCGGTGGCGGGTGCAATGACGGCCTACAACAGATAAAAATCAGTGGCTGGCTAGCCCCCGCCGCAAGCGGCGTTTACCTACCGTCCCAGCCCCGTAGGGCCAGGAACTGCCACCCTCATCAGTTTTGGTCAAGCAACGCTGTTCGAAGTGCCTCAAGTTGTCAGAACACATATTTCTGAGTAGCCTCAAGGGATTTCTTTTCATGGACCCAATAGTTATTTTCGCCTTTCCTACTCTCGCTATAGTGCAGCTTCATCGACTAGGTGCCGAGCTTTAAACTGTATTTTCTCTAGCAGTAGAAGGCAGCCACTGTAACCGGTGAAAAAAAAAAAAAAATGTGATGGAACACTTAATAAGGATATGACGCGATATTAGTAATAGCTCCTGTTTGCCAAGTTTCCTTGCGGATCCTTGTTCGTGTACGCGGACTCTGCTACACTTTAGATTAGTAACTTCTTAATTTTTCATCTGATATCTGACACGTACTATAGATCAGACTGTCGTATGTGAAAGTCCACTCGACATAGGGATAGCGCCCTCTTAAACAAACTGCACAAGCATGCCTGCGTGACCCACAGGGGTATCGTGTCCGATTTACAATGCAAGGTTCTTGGAAGGCTGATCTCACCCTCCCATGCGAAAGGAGAGGCTCGAGTTGACAGCTCTTGCCAAATCAGCGATGTCACGTGACGTCAGGTAACCCTCGTCCAATCAGTGCACGATCACGCCAGCCACTCTCTACCACGTGGCAGAACTTTGCCCGGGATTCTCCGCCCACAACGCCGACGCTGAAGACGCCGACACCGCGTTAAAATGCCAAGATAGTCTATTCCCGTCATCAGATGACTATGACAGGATTAAATGTTTAATTTCATGTCGAATAGACCGCCTTCGCGCTGGCTGTGCCTAAAGGAGCTCCGCACCTGCGCACTGCGAGCTGCGTCGAAAGCACAAAAAGCAGCTGCACGTGGGCTTGATAGCAGCGCGTGGCGCGTCTATTTTCGCTCGCACAGCTGCACCTCCCAGTGAGTTCCCTCAATGGGCGATTAATATGGTGCGTCCTGTTATGACAGAAGGTTGCGCTTCTGCCCGTGGCGTATGCGGAAGAAAGGAGTCGCCCGCTTCTCCTCTCTCGTATCCCCACGATGCTGCGGGAGTGGCGTGATTCAGCGTGTGAGCTTGTGGCACACGTTATACACGGGCCCACTCACGAGCCCACCGAGGTGCAGTGCGATGTGATATCATAGTACCCTTTAGCTAAAATGTGATAGCGGTAGGGAAATCGAAATCGGTGATGCATTCGGTGCTTAAGTATGACACTCGTGAACTCTGGAGTAAAAGTTAAGCTGCGTAATAAGAGTAAATCAATTAAATATGGGACATCAGAACCTTCTAACAGAGGAAGGGTGAATTGTGTAAGAGTTAAGGAAATGTGTTAGTCTCATTGAGGAGGGACACAGTACAGCGCCGTGAGAGAAGAAAGAAGACAGAGAAATAGGAGTATAGGTAAGTACAGGATCGTCTGTGGAAATTCCCTAGTATACGCCACTACACATTGACCAATCTATAACACTATCGGAAGCTCCATCTAAGGGGCTGGGTAACGTTCTATTTTCGACTATTCCAATTTTAGCGCGACATCCTTAAAGTCCGGGGACGATCACCAGAAAATGTTGCGTCAGTGTTGTGAGCAAAAAATCACGGGAATGCTTCTGGCAGGGGGTAGTTGGTAGGTGACATGGCCGGGCACTGGTCGGCGGGGTGCGTGACGTCACAAGACCGCATGACATGGCCGAATTGGCAGGTACTGCCAGTCCAGGCAGCTCTTTTGAGATGAGAGGGTGACATGGATATCGAGCCCTTGGGACTTTTATATATCGAGCCAGACGCCCTAACCCTAGGCCGCGCGGGCACCTTCGCATGGCTTGGCTAAAGTGAGGCTTTATCTCTATGACGGATGGTATTTCAGATAATACGGTGGCTCATATAAGAGTCTGTGCTAAATAGTAGATGTGAGATAATAGTGGTACACATTGAGAGGTTAGTGATTAAGCGAATTGCAAAGTGCATGTATAGGGCCACCCACTTCTATCTGTAACACGCGGTCACTGCTTTCAAAGCAGCAATGCATCCGACGCAGGCACGTATCGATGTAAAGCGATGCAAGAACAGATCGACCCGGAAGTGCTGCTTAAGGGATTAGTTACCGATACCGACACGAGTTAAGGGATTAGTTACCAAGCGAGTAGCAAACTGCATGTATACCCGAACGAGTATCTGCAAGGGAGCTGACGCGAGGACCACCAGCGAGATTTCGAATAGGTTGACCCTATCGCGGGCGACAATGCACATGCTCAGAATGCTATTATGAAAGGACGGATGTGTTTAGGTATAGTTAGCGCCCCCCCCCCCCCCCCCCCACCCCACCAGTCCCCAATCTTCTCCGGCCCTATAACACCCTACAGAGGATAGAGCGGAATAAAACATATATGGCTCGTTAGGTGTAGATGAAGTCCAAGCGTACTGTGAAAAGGTTTTCTCCTATAGCTCCTTTTTCAACAATTTATAAAGATTCGAATGTTCTACATCGTTACGCAAACCAAACCTCTCCCGTGTTTACTCAAGGCAGGAGAGGAAAACGTCGCATTTTTGCAAGAGCCGTACTAGAAGGACAAGCAGTCCGTCATATTCAAGTTAAGTGCAGGCGCATCCTGCTCTGCGACCTTGCCCTGCGCAGCTGAAACAGCGTTGCAGGATTGCACATTCGCAGAGATCGGCGGGGCGCTGCGGCGCAGGAAAGATGTCCTTCGTGGGCGCAGAATAACGCTTCCTGCTTCCGTATTTCCCAGCTGCACTCCACGTAAGCTGAGTAGGCAGGCATGTGTAAAAGTTAGCCAGATCGAGACAAGAGCCCCCCCCCCCCCCTCCCCCCTTTTTTTTCTTCTCTTTATCACACCCATGCCCTTCAACCCAGGAACTTTACAACGTTCAATTTCTTTGCTGTCTTTTTTTTTTTCAACTTTCCCCGGTGAGGAACAGGATTGACGACCTATGTGCATTGATGTCGTCCAATCCACAGGCAGAATATCTGGCCAAAACGACCTGACCGTGGACCGTGGATCATTGTCACGTGATCAGGCACGTCCAGTGCAGAGCGAAGCTTGTCCACTTACCTCCAATTAATCCTGTCCTCGGCTAACTGCGGCAACAATATCCACGCATGTTTGTTAACCTCGTCCACCCACCTGACACTCGACTCACCCTGCTACGCCTTGCCTTTACTCTGGAGGTCACTCTGCACTCGTCAGTTTCTGGTGCAACCGCCTCACTCGTCACGCAGCTATGTTACCGTCAGGGGTGTCGTCTAACCTCAGACTTACTACTTGTGGTCACGGCTTCTTTTGTTCTTTCTTTCTTTCTTTCTTTCTTTCTTTCTTTCTTTCTTTCTTTCTTTCTTTCTTTCTTTCTTTCTTTCTTTCTTTCTTTCTTTCTTTTTTCTGTCCATTGATAGCATTATGTTTCTCTTAACCTATCACGGTACCGTGCAGCGTTGGATAGGCTACAATAAACGCCCGTTATATGATGAGTAGGACGTTGTTAGAAGACGAAATACCAGCCACTCTGTGAGAACACCTCTATATCGCAAAGGGGGAAATGATTGAAGACGCGAAGAAAGTTTTAGCAGAGAGAAAGAGAGAGAGATTGCCGGTGCGTATACCACTTACAGTAGATGGACCTGCGCCCTTGGGTGAATGTATGTATAAATCGGAGGCTGTGACCAGGAAGATGTCCTCATCTAGACGTGTCCACTGCCAATATCGAGTTGTTGTCGCACAGCTGTCGAACAATCGCGAACTTTAACTACAGACTGCGAAGAGCTTGAAGGGTTCAAGTTCTAAATGGAAGCAGTCTTCTTCAAATAAACCATGCTGACTCTCTTCTCTTCCTAATTAGGCTTCTTTCTATGTATTGTCTACTAATCAAATAATCCCATTTTTACTTAATTCCACTATTTGCTACTGACTACGCCATGACTGATTTTTTTTTTTTTTTTGTTTTTTTTATGTGACTGAAACAGCTCTCTGCTGCACTCTGTCTGTCTTCCTCCCTATACCGCCTGTCCCCTACGTGGCTGTCTTTCATGCCCCTGTCGCGTCTCGTTCATTCCCCGTAACCGTACTTTCCCCGTGACAGATGTGACGAACTCTTCTGCACTTCTGAGAAGGGTCAGAAGAGCTCCGCATGCCGCAGCTGCGCGTGGCGTACGCAAAGCGTGCGCGGGGCGTCTCCCGCGCACGTGTCGGCGCAGCCTTCGCACGCGCGCTCACGCGTTGTCAACAAGAAAGATCACGACCTTCGAGGCACGCCGCCCAAGCGCAGTCACGCAACCGCATGCACGATGCACGCGACACCGCCCCACCGTCGTCTCGGTTTCGCGGAACGTGGTCGTTGCACGTGGCGCATCCAAAGACACCCGCGACGAGGCAAGGCACATGCCATCGAGCAGCGGCGCTACTGCAAATTTTGCGTCATCCCAACCCTCGTCCAGAACAGTGCGGCATCGCCATCATCATCGTCATCAGCCTGGCCACACCCACTGCAAGAACACTATACTGCAGGGCATATGCCTGTCGCATAACCCACTAATCAAACCGGCCGTGTGTTATGCAGCTGCTTACAAAAGATATCCGCAAAGTTTCTAATCTCACTTGGCCATCTAACTTTATGCTGCCCTCTGCTCCACTTGCCTTTCCTTGGAATTCTTTATGCTACCCTTAGAAACCATCCCTATACGTTCGCACTTCGTGACCTGCCCAGGCCCGTTGCTTTTTGTTGATCTCGACTAGAATCTCATTAACTTGCATTTTTGTCCTTGACCAACTCTGCAGGCTCCTTGTGTCTTAATATCATAGCTATGGCATTTTTCGTTCCATAATTTTTTGCGTTGTCCTCGGCTGAATTGGAATCCTTTTCGTTAGCCGCCACGTTTCTGCTACAGTAGATGAGTACTGCAGCATGCCGTCTTTAATTACGTAACTAAACACAAATACATAAATAAATTCATCTCTTGTTGAAGCTATCGCTACTTACATACATGGCGAAGAAAAGAATACTTTAAATAAAGGCGTACAGTCACAGTAGGATGCAACTTAAAAAAAAAAAATGAAAACAGTAGTTGCTAACTGTGAGCAATGGTACAAGGCGTATGTGTTACTCCGCTCATCAGTATAACGATATCGGTTTTTGAAAACTTGCTGCACCAAACAAGCCATGGAGAGACATTGAAATTACCGAGCTTGTAACCTGCACCTGATGCTTTAGGTTTCTAGTTGGACAATCAGAAAAGTTTTAACAGCGGACTAATTTCTGTCAGGAAGAAATTGCGCGTGGCTGTTACTGCTGACCTGAGTTGTAGCCGACCTTAATAAAAAAACAAAAAAAAAAGTGCCCATCATGGTGGCTCAATAGTGTTGGCGTTCGGATACTGAACCCGGCCACGGTGGCCATTGTCAATGAAGGCGAAAAGCAAAGGGCATCCGTGCGCTGTGCGATGTCGGCGAAGGTAATAGAACCTCAGGTGGTATAAATCATTAAATCATTCCGGTGCACTACGCTATAAGACGTCCCTCGTACTTCATGTGTAGCGTCAGGACGCCAGAAACCATAATTTACAAATTTGCCGACTAGAAAACGAAGATAATTCGAGCGCTAATACAAAAAGGATGAGGCTTGGCTATATGCTAGAGATACAAGTTCAAAAAGAGAGACAAGTTGGCAGAGTCCGTAGTTCGTATGAGTTAAAAATATTGCCATGTGGCTACCGTAGAGCTCTTTCGCTGGGGAAGGACAGGATTGCCAAGTAGGTGGGTGTTAGTCGCAGCAATTCGTTGATTTGGTGAGGCAGAAGTGTAGATTGAGTAAGGGTAATAATCTGCAACTGAATAATAACCGTTAGCAAGTAAAAGTGTTTTGTGATTATTGGAAGCCAGTTATGAATGGTAACCGAAGACACCAGAGGAGCAAGGACTTGCCCTGACGGGGATCTCTGTCCACGAGAAAATTAGGTTAGCAAGTTAGGCCCATTTTTAGCGAACTTGGCACAGATATGAAATACTGAATGAAAATTTGCCGCGACGAAGCGCAGAGTAGACACGTTTCCCACCTCGATGCCCAGCGCACACGCCCAGGTAGCGCATGGGGCTCCATAATGTCACCATGCACGCTTAAAGTATATAGAAGAAGGGATTCCCCCCGCTGAGCCATCAACGTGTATACGCAGCGTGCACGCGTGGGTCGTATTCGTGGAGGTCGCGTGCTTAACCTCGGAAAGAGAATCGGGCAAGAAATACGTTTTCGTAACTCACGAGCAATCTGTCCGTCTCTTGGCACGTATCTCCGCTGGTAGCGCGTCTTCGTCACATAACGACACTCATAACGCGGAAACAGAGGAGAGAGTGTCAGCGGCTCTTTCGCGTCGCTTTTTCCTTTCGGTTTTCTCTTTCACGTTCGCACGTTCGGAAACAGATGGAAGGAGATTATATGCGCAGGCCGACGCTGTAAAAAATGCTCCAGACGCAAGGACGACGAGGCTGTAAATGCGGGGCTTTCCGTGCATACGACAAGCGTCAGGTGCGAAAACCCTGATACGCTTAAATGCTGATAACATGCACGATACGTCACTCGACGCGAAGTATAGTGGTGTGGACCTCATAGGAGACCGCTGAGTGTTCTGCGTTGTTTAAAAAGAAACTGTATACACAGGGAACAACTAATAACCCAACATTTCACGTTTCCGAATCAATTCCGTCAAATGGACATGTTACACGTATTCAAAAGCTATTTCATTCTGTATGAGTGTTGGTAACGAATTCAAGCGCTTTGCTGTAAACTCCAATAATTACAACACGGAACAATGCGCTCCGCAGGCGACAAACACGTGAATAGAAGTGCGAAACAATTAGTCAAAGAAAGTGTCTTTTTGAAAATGTTCTTGGAGAAAAAGAATGAGTGAATACATTTATTTTTATTTTACGCTGATTGCCTGTGCAACAGGGAAGGTTTCAAGAGTTTGCTTACTAAATAATCGGAGAAATAAGCCTTTCCCAACCGCATAATATTACTACTACGAGATAACCATAAAACCTTAGTTCTCATCAGTCTTGATAAAGCCTGCTTGGGCCACGTATGTGTGTGTGTGGGGGGGGGGGGGGGGGGGGGGATTTTGATTTTCTTTTGAAATCAAATTTTTGTGTCGTTGTCTTCTGTTCCTAGCTTCAGGTAGGCACCTCCTCCGTACGCTGTTTTTCTTATGATCAGTCGCCTTGTTTTTCAACGAGATGATTTTAATGTGCTTTGTTTTCCGTTACTTTTGCCCATATTTTTTTATAATTTTTTTTTTGTTACAAAGGTGAATCCCCAGTGCCTTTCAGTGTTTAGATGTAGATGAAGCTGCCGACGTGCCCCTACTAGAGATGCCGTCCCGTTCTTCTTGGTTCCTTCTATGAGATGGATATATATATATATATATATATATATATATATATATATATATATATATATATATATATATATATATATATATATATATATATATATATATATATATATATATATATATATATATCATATCTCTATCTCTCTCCTGCGCGATGCGTGATGTCCATTCCCAAAAGCCGATAAGCGGTGGTGTCCTGTGTTCAAGTGGCCCCCCAGGCAGTCCTTTTCCGATGCCAAGGTCGTGCATTCGACTCCCGAAACACGATCACGTCGATCGCATTTCGCGACGTTCTAGAATTGCCGGCGAAGCGGAGACAACAGCCTTATTTACCCTGGAGCCATGTCTATAAATACAAATCTTTCGTTGCTTCGCTCGATGCCGCAACAGATGGTTCGAGGAGACATGAACTGTTTTCTTTCACAGGTGCTGTTGTATATGTTTGGACCGATTTTCTGAAAAGCGAACGTAATGAGACATTTCAGCTTTGCAAATCCTCTATGTCGGCAAACAAAGAAAACTAATCTGTTAGGAAATATTAAGAGAATGTGAAAACGCTGACTAAAGATTCTCAAATTACATAACATTTTCCCCCGTCCTACACCTCATTTCTTAGTCTTAAATAACGTTTGAACATGAAATTCTTTACGGCTGGAACTTCTCGCGTACATAAAGGCATTTTGGAATGTGATATGGTCAGTAAGAAGCATATAAGGAAGCGAACGTCGAGTTGTATCTAGTCTATTTGAATAATCTTGATCGCTTATTTTTCTTGTATAAAAAATCAGCCAGAAATCATTGGAAATTTATTTTAAGAACTCTGTTAAGTAGGCGCGGCAGTTACGAGAGGCGTAGGCCCGACCCATTTTCAAGCAAGCGATTCGTCGAATCCCGACAGTATCCGCAGTAGGCCTACAGGCGCATATGTTTATTGGTGCCGTAGCGTTTGACTGCGTAGATCACAGCAGATTGTGGCAAGCTCTCCAAGAGATGGGAGTTCCAATTCACCTCATCTGTCTCCTCAGGAACCTTTATGAAGGGCAAGAGGCCACAGTCAGAACTGGGCATGGTCTTACTGATTGGTTTCCGATTGAGAAAGGGGTGAGGCAAGGCTGCATACTGTCGCCCTTCCTATTTAACCTATATGCAGAGTGCATCATGAGGAAGGCCGGTCTGGACGAGTCTTCAGCTGGAGTGAAGATTGCTGGAAAACGTATCAACAACCTTAGATATGCGGATGATACCACTTTAATGGCAGAAAGTGAAGTGGAACTCAAGAGACTTCTGATGCGCGTACAAGAAGAGAGTGAGAAGTTCGGGCTTAAACTGAACATTAAAAAGACGAAGATCATGGCGTCTTGCCCTATCAAGTCCTGGAGCATCAATGGACAAGAAGTGGAAGCTGTGACAGATTTTCTGTTCTTGGGCGCCAAGATTACCTCGGAAGGAGACTGCAGCCATGAAATTAGGAGACGCCTGCTTCTGGGAAAGAGAGCAATGGTTAGCCTTGACCGCCTAGTAAAGAGCAGAGACATTAGTCTGCCAACCAAGATCCGTATAACCCGTGCTATGGTCTTTCCAGTTGTGATGTATGGATGCGAGAGTTGGACTGTGAAAAAGGCTGACCGCCGAAGAATTGACGCGTTTGAATTGTGGTGCTGGCGAAGACTCTTAAGAGTTCCTTGGACTGCCAGAAGATCAAATCAGTCGATATTGTCGACCATAAACCCTGACTGCTCATTGGAGGGTCAAATTCTAAAGTTAAAGCTCAGCTACTTTGGTCATCTGATGAGAAGAGAGGAGTAGCTGGAGAAAGATTTGATGTTGGGAAAGGTTGAGGGTCGCCGGAGAAGGGGTAGGCAGCGAACGCGATGGTTAGATGGCATTCTCGAGGCATTGCAGATGAAGCTATGTGATGTTAAGAAGATAGTGAGAGACCGGAAAGCGTGGCGTGACATGGTCCATAGGGTCACGAAGAGTCGGACACGACTGAACGCCTGGACTGAACTGAGGCGCAGTACGTGCTGTAGGCGCAATAGGCATGTAGGCTTGTGCTTTATCTCCCCAATACTGACTTCCCAGCTTCATGCTTCCAGGAAGTAAGAATAATAAAAAAAAAAATTCGCACACACACACACACACACACACGTGTGTGTGTGTTTGTGTATGTATGTATGTATGTATGTATGTATGTATGTATGTATGTATGTATGTATGTATGTATGTATGTATGTATGTATGTATGTATGTATGTATGTATGTATGTATGTATGTATGTATGTATGTATGTATGTATGTATGTATGTATGTATGTATGTATGTATGTATGTATGTATGTATGTATGTATGTATGTATGTATTGTTACGACCAAGCATCCGCATTTGCGCGCTCTATTGTTCGCCTGTGGGCATGGAAAAGTATTGTGAATATGTGGTGATGGTCCAATGGCTCTAAGTGAGCCTGTTTCCAGGAATCCTGTTTTGTAAGCCTGTTTTGCTTTGTGGAGGCCTGCAAATGCCAAATTGACCCTGTCAAGAGAACGTCTGGAAAAACACAAAGAAACGTCCCCCTGCGGGAAATGCAGGAAGTGCTTTCTTTCTTTTGTTCACCCTTCCAGTCGAGAAGCCCTATCGTCCAGTGAGGAATGTCTACTTTCCAAAGGAGACGACAGAGTGACATGTCCGCTGACGTGCAGGACAAGAAAGGAGCATGACGCATACGGCCATTAAGTGATTTCCCGGGAATGCAGGAAAGATTCGCAATTGTCGAAAAGGGACAATGTTGGGAGCCCTATGCGGCGCGCACGTGTACTTGGGTTTCTGAGAAGTAAATCCACTTGCCGGAACCAGCTGCCTATCGATTCTTGGCTGAAGAATAGAAATGTACCTCCTCGCCGTTCCCAAGCTTTTCCCGCCAACAAGTGACCAGGCTCAACGAAACAATGCCGGACCAGTCAGTGCTTCAGACCATCAGTGCAGTGATGTGTTCGATTGGATGCCGATATCTGAGGGGCGTGCCCTGGATTTGGTTGGTCAGCATCTTCAGAGAGGGGCTGGACATAGGGGGTTTTAAGGACGCTGCAGAGCACGAAATGTCGCTCTGAGCCCTGGGTAAACGGCTCATCCAGTCGCTTCTCGCTATGAACTCTTAACGCTTGCCATTTTGCTGATGTACCCTTCTTTTTCGTGTAAATATTGTAAATAAGTTTTCTCAAAGTGCCATTAAACCTGCTTGTACATATTTCGCCAACTTCGAAGATTCAATCCTACTTCAACCCCGAGTCTCTGCACGCTACCAAGTGAAGGCCGGGTCGACATAGCCCCAGCGTCACGACAACTGGTGACCAGCGTTGGGATCTGAATCTACAAGCCACAACATCTGATGACTGGAGGTGGGATCTGGATCTACAAGCTACAACATCTGGTGATTCGAGGTGGATCAGAATCTACAAGCCACAACATCTGGTGATCGGAGGTGGCATCTCAAGCAACAAGCAGGAGCAACAATCGGCCAACAAGAGAGCAGCTCGGAACATCGATCGCATGTGTGGGTGAGTGCTTGGCTTTTCTTCTGATGTGGACCAGGTTCTAGAACAGGGTTAGATTTTAGAACTGGTAAAAAGTGTTGAAACGCCTTTAGGTTTGGTAGTTTGCACTGTTGTTTTGGAAGTAGCCGACACTCGGAGCGATCATGGACCTACAAAAGCTGCAGAAACCGGAACTGTTGCAATTGTGTGAGGAATTGGGAATTGATACAAGTGGTTTGGCACGAAAACCTTTGATTATAAAGGCAATCACAGATTTGGGAGCCGATGATGAGGAGCTCAGTGAAGCATGGAACCTCATCGCCCAAAAAAAGGAGGAGCAGCTCAGACAGCAGAAAGAGCGGGAAAAAGAGGAAAAGAGGCGTGAGCGTGAACTTGAGAGGGAAAAAGAGGAAAGGGAGCGCGAACGTCAGAGGGAAAAAGAGGAAAGGGAGCGCGAACGTCAGAGGGAAAAAGAGGAAAGGGAGCGCGAACGTCAGAGGGAAAAAGAGGAAAGGGAGCGCGAACGTCAGAGGGAAAAAGAGGAAAGGGAGCGTGAACTTGAGAGGGAAAAAGAGGAAAGGGAGCACGAACGTGAGAAGCTTGAGAGAGAAGCAAAAAAGCGGGAGCTAGAAATTGAGCTCCGGAAATTAGAAGTAGAGTTGAGCAAGAGGTCGGACAATTGTCCCCAGCTAGCGGTACCTCTTCTCAACAAGGAGGCAGATTTCAAGATGTCAAAGTACATGCAGCCATATGTGATATCAGGGGATATCGGTCTGTATCTGGGTAACTTTGAGCGAACTTGCGAAGAACTGTCCTTCCAGCGAGACACGTGGTCTCAGAGATTATTGACGGTTCTGCCCTGCGAGGCAGCGGAGGTTGTCGCGCGGCTAAACAAGGAGGACGCGGACAACTACGAGAAGGTCAAAGCTTGCCTTCTGATTTTCGGAGACAGAGATGTGCAGGCCTTAACACGTTCAAAGGCGCGAGAACTAGCTACACTGCTCATTTCAGAAAAATCAACAGCGGAGGAAGCGGCAGTTAAAACAGTGGTAAATGCGGAAAATAGCGGGCCAGAAAACTTTGAGAGCGAGGCATCTCAGATAAGTCAACATGAAAGTGAGCTTGATAAGACACGGAATGAGGACGTTCTTGAAAGTAACCTCTTGCCGCCAGTGTCTAGTAATCTCACGAGACTTTTAAGTGGAACCCGAGAGGACTTAGCTATGGAGCAAGCCAATGATCCCAAGAATAAGCTCGAAGTACAGTGGGAAGGACCTGCTAAAGTCGTTGCAGAGCTTTCTGACACTAACTACGCAGTGAAAATCCCCGATAGGCGTAAAGCAGTGCGCATTTATCATTGCAATCTTATGAAGCCTTATGTGCAGAAGGAAGCCGTGGTAAATCTAACGTTAAACCTTCCCGAGGAGATGGGGGATAACTTGATTTGCCTCAGCGGAAAAGGAAGCAACGCTCAGGAGCTTCACAAAAAGACGGAGCAGAGAGGAGAACTAAAGAAATCCCAGCTGTCCGATCTGGGCGAGCTAATAACAGAGTTTGAGGCCTGCTTCGTGGACAGGCCAGGCAGGACTGATTTGACTGAGCACGATATTGAGCTGACTTCAGACGTGCCAGTGCGATCAAGGTGCTACCGATTTTCTCCAAGGCAAAGAGAAATTCTGGATAGGGAAGTAACTCGCATGCTGGAATTGGGAGTAATAAAACCCTCGGAAAGCGATTATGCTTCGCCTATGATCTTAGTAGAAGCTCCAGGTAAAGACCCTAGGCCTGTGGTAGACTACCGAAAGCTAAATTCTCTCACCAGGGATCAAGTGTATCCTATTCCGAATATTGAGGAGAGAGTAGAACAGGTCAGTAGAGCGGCATATGTGACTACGCTGGACCTTACTCGAGGATACTGGCAAGTACCGCTCACTGAACGCGCCAGCAGATACGCGGCTTTCGTCACTCCGACGGGCAGCTACCAGCCAACAATGAGGAGTTTCGGGCTCAAAAATGCTCCATTTTGTTTTTCCCGACTCATGGATAGGGTTTTAAAGGGGTGTGAAACATTCGCAGTGCCTTACTTAGATGACATTGCGGTTTTTTCCGACTCATGGGCGGACCATATGGTACATCTAAGAGCTGTACTGAGCCTTTTGCGTCAAGCTGGACTAACCGTAAAGGCCGAGAAATGTTGCCTGGCAAGGGCGACCGTGGACTACTTGGGTCACAATGTAGGTCAAGGTTTCAGGAAACCCAGCGAGATTAAGATTTCTGCGGTAGCAGACTACCCGCGGCCGAGCACGAAGACGGAAATTCGAGCATTCCTGGGTCTGACTGGGTACTACAATCACTACATCCCTAACTATTCAGCTTTGGCTAGCCCTCTGACCGACGCTCTCCGCAAGACAGAACCGACAAATGTAGTCTGGGACGAACAAAAGGAAGCCTCCTTCGTAAACCTGAAGGCTGTGCTGATTAGCCGTCCGGTATTGCGAGCTCCAGACTATGGCCGAGAATTCACGGTCCAGTGTGATGCCAGTGATCGAGGGCTAGGTGCTGTTCTCTGCCAGAGAGATGACGACGGTAATGAGCACCCCGTGCTCTACTTGAGCAGAAAACTGAGTTCTAGAGAGAGGGCTTATTGCGCGTCAGAGAAAGAGTGCGCTTGCATTGTATGGGCCATTCAAAAATTGAAGTGCTATCTTGGAGGGGCCAAATTCACCGTAGAGACGGACCATTGTCCCCTGGCTTGGCTGCAAACTGCGACATCGAAGAACAGTCGCCTTCTTAGGTGGAGCTTGATTTTACAGCAGTACAATTTTGAAATAAGATACAAAAAGGGGAAGTTAAATGGGAATGCGGACGCGCTTAGCCGCTGTTTCTAAGCAGTCCGAGGTGTTCCTCACCATGTATCGAAATTGATAATCAGGTTTTTTTTTTTTTCCGTGCGCTTGTATATGTGTGACTATGTAAAGCAGCACGTTTGGTTTTCTAGGCATACGTGGGTCCTGAACGTCTTGAGAGTGGGCTTTTCACGAACAACAATGGCAGTTTTCTTTTGACCTGGTCTCTTCAGACGGGAGCCGAGTGCTTGTTTAGACATGTGGTTGAGTTTCAGACAGCTCGAGCAATTTGGCCTACAACAATCAAGACAACGCGACAAGCAACAGCGAGCTTCAAGCGTTCACGTGCAGGCCATTAAGTCGTCTCTTCATGCAGCAGCGGCGACTGCTGCCCTCCGTGACTCTTCTGGCGGGGGAGGAGGCTGTTACGACCAAGCATCCGCATTTGCGCGCTCTATTGTTCGCCTGTGGGCATGGAAACGTATTGTGAATATGTGGTGATGGTCCAATGGCTCTAAGTGAGCCTGTTTCCAGGAATCCTGTTTTGTAAGCCTGTTTTGCTTTGTGGAGGCCTGCAAATGCCAAATTGACCCTGTCAAGAGAACGTCTGGAAAAACACAAAGAAACGTCCCCCTGCGGGAAATGCAGGAAGTGCTTTCTTTCTTTTGTTCACCCTTCCAGTCGAGAAGCCCTATCGTCCAGTGAGGAATGTCTACTTTCCAAAGGAGACGACAGAGTGACATGTCCGCTGACGTGCAGGACAAGAAAGGAGCATGACGCATACGGCCATTAAGTGATTTCCCGGGAATGCAGGAAAGATTCGCAATTGTCGAAAAGGGACAATGTTGGGAGCCCTATGCGGCGCGCACGTGTACTTGGGTTTCTGAGAAGTAAATCCACTTGCCGGAACCAGCTGCCTATCGATTCTTGGCTGAAGAATAGAAATGTACCTCCTCGCCGTTCCCAAGCTTTTCCCGCCAACAAGTGACCAGGCTCAACGAAACAATGCCGGACCAGTCAGTGCTTCAGACCATCAGTGCAGTGATGTGTTCGATTGGATGCCGATATCTGAGGGGCGTGCCCTGGATTTGGTTGGTCAGCATCTTCAGAGAGGGGCTGGACATAGGGGGTTTTAAGGACGCTGCAGAGCACGAAATGTCGCTCTGAGCCCTGGGTAAACGGCTCATCCAGTCGCTTCTCGCTATGAACTCTTAACGCTTGCCATTTTGCTGATGTACCCTTCTTTTTCGTGTAAATATTGTAAATAAGTTTTCTCAAAGTGCCATTAAACCTGCTTGTACATATTTCGCCAACTTCGAAGATTCAATCCTACTTCAACCCCGAGTCTCTGCACGCTACCAAGTGAAGGCCGGGTCGACATAGCCCCAGCGTCACGACAGTATGTATGTATGTATGTATGTATGTATGTATGTATGTATGTATGTATGTATGTATGTATGTATGTATGTATGTATGTATGTATGTATGTATGTATGTATGTATGTATGTATGTATGTATGTATGTATGTATGTATGTATGTATGTATGTATGTATGTATGTATGTATGTATGTATGTATGCATGAATGTATGTATGTAGATTTCTATATTGTTCTTCTAAACTTCTTACTCAAACATGGTTTTTGTTTGCGACGGTTCGTGCGCTTATTTTCGTCAAATCATTACCAAATTTGGATTGCACAGTTTTCGAAGTGACTGTAGAATTAATTATAGTTTTAGTCCTCAGATTTTTAAATATTCAGCAACCAGTTACCAAGAGCAATGCACGAGGAATAAAATTGTCTCCAAATCGCTTTTAAGAGGATGAGATTAAATTTTATTGTTGTACACGGTGGAGCGTTAGAGAGGAGAAAAATCATTTTGCCCTACTCTATAGCTAAGATGCTTACTTCCATGTAAAGCCGCTGCACAATAATGCTTTGTTTGTCACTTATTAATGACATGTGCAAGATGTAAGCGTCGAGCTATCTAAGAACCAAAAACAAATTCCGAAAGCGAAAACCAGGTTCTATATTTGCTACGATTTCGCTTAAATACGCTTTAATATTAAGTTATCCAGCCGAAGCAAGTGCCCTTAACTGGTAAGGCCGTTAGATGCCCTTGGCCTTTGCCTCTTCGTATACGCGATAGCATGAGAACCCCGTGTCGTAGAAAACTGGGTTGTCCGTGGCCAAACAATCCCAAGATGCACCTGCTCGAGTGGAGATCGCCTAGTTGGGTGGCGCGGAGTGTGACGTACGTCACGTGCTGCGTAACCTGTGGAGGCTCGTGGCTGCGGATGTAACAATCTCTTCGTTAACATAGAATCAGAAGCAGAGACGCCACGCACTGTATAAAGCACTCTACCAGTAACAGTTGCTCGGAGGCGATATATGCATGCCATGCGGTCTCTCGCATGCGATTACGATCGTGATAGGGAGAACCCTGTCGATATCTGTCGGGGCAAGTGGAACCACTGACGGTAGCGCTCGCGTCATACTTTTATAGGCGGAGCTTCGCTGTTCCCTTGGATTTTTATCTTCTTAATCTGTGCAGCGACGGTGACAATCACTGCGATTTCTCGTCATCAGTCCTGTTCCTATTTTTTTGCGTGCGTTTTAATCAGTGGCACACCTCGTAATAAGTGATTTTGAATGCCCTATCGTATCACGCGGTTGCATATCATCAGCATTTGAGACGAGAGACTTAGATGCTTTTTGCGGCCACTGTCATAGAATGTGATAGTGTATTACTGCATGCGCCACTAACTAAACGATTTCCTGAAACCGAGGAAAGTATAAGGGATTTCTGATGTGTGTGATGTTTGAGATTCACCTGTAAGCTATGTCTAACTCTAGGGAATTGTGAACCTGCTGCACGACAAAGGTCATTCTGTAAACCTATAAGCCTTTCGTTTTACACTTCAACGTTTCGTCGCCGGTTGGTCCCGTTCATATTTATTAAAGCCGCTCGATGAATACCTGTGAAAACTGCATGAAAATGCGCGTTTATAGGTTATCACCCGAGTTCCGGACGTATAGTAGTATAGGTTCAGTTTTACGTATTCTAGTCCGCACACCAGTATTTCCCCCGCACACTCGTTTCTTAGTAACAGTTAATAAGGACGGCGGCTAATGCATTAACTTTCTGAAATAAAGGCGGGCCAATTAGATTCGGCATTATGAAAGTTCAGCAGGAAGCCCTATACTCTCGAAGAGCTTGGGCGCCAAGATGCGGGCTTACATGAAAATAAGCGAGCAGTTCGCATTACACGGAGTGAGCTTTCGGCTACCGGGAAACTTCTACCGCAATATGGAATGTGGCTGTTGTTTCAAGTGCAAAAAACGAGGAAGGAAGGGGAAAAAAAATAAGACCAGATTGAATTCGCGAAAAAGTCAGCGCTGCATCTGTCTATACTAGTTAACTAAACAGGAAATGATTAATTGCTTGAGGAGTATTATCAGTTTGATGGTCATTAGAATAGGTAAATATTAAAACAGGGGCAGGAGGTAAGAGGCGCTAACTTGGTATGTTAGCCGGTCAAGTATAGTCTAAACTCCCATGAATAAAAAAAACATGCACAGAAGCAGAGTGTCGTCTTTAATGAGCGAAGGCAGGAAATAGAGCATACCAGGCAGGGGGCAGGAAAGAAAGAAGTAATTAAATAAAAAGAAGAAAAGAAAAGAAAGAATGAAGGCAGAAAAAAAAAAAAAGGAGGAGGACGCTTAAGCTTGGTCTTAAACATAGACGTTATAGCATCTTCAACACCACCTTTTTATTCGTCAAATTTTTGACATTGAGAAGCTAACTCGTACAGAGCTTGGCGTAGTGGTAAAACGTCTTTAATTGGCGTGTTTTTTTTTGTGTGTGTGTGTGTGTGTGTGTGGAAAAGAAGGCGCATTATCTGTCGCACTTCTCGGTGAACGCCTACACTTAAAATACAAGCCAAACAATTGCGGGTACATATATGTCATCGATTCTAAACCCTATCGCTAACTAGCCACCCACTTAACTACTATAGTTGGATAATATATGGGGAAGCGAAATGGTATGACAGAACTCTGAATGCTGCACAAAGTGCGGAGGCGTCACAGTTTTTATTCTAAATGTGACGCGCGTATTTTTTTTTTTTTTTCCGACAAGCCTGTTTTCTTGGTTCTATAGTGTAGGGTGACACCTTTTTCCACCGAGAGAGTTGTACACACTATCGCAAAATGAATGGAAGAAGGAGAGTAGGAAGGGTAAGATGAGACGGCAAATAAAAAGAAAACATTTACGGGACCATCAGGCATAACAAGAGAATTCTGCGAAAGCGATTGTATTTACGTTCGATTATTAGTATGATGACGTTACTCCATGTCCATGGCAGTGGCTCAGTGCATCATAGGGTTCTCGACTGTTGATCCCGAGGACACGGGTCCGATCGCGGCCACGTCGACCGCTTTTCGACGGAGGCGTAACGCAAGGCACTCGTGTACTTTAAGTACAAATCCCCATCAACTAGCCCCGTTTTTCATTCTATATTAACTATATTTCTTGTCCAAGGTCTCTTCTCCGTGCGTATAGCTAAAAATTGTTCCTTGATGTGTCTCTTCAATCGCTTTGCTTTCGTTTTTTGCACGGCTCAACTATGAACATCCAAATCCCCCCTATATAAGGCGAAGCCATACCGTATGTTTGTGTCGTATAGCTTCCGAAGAATCCCCCCAGCTTTTCTCCTTTAAGGGATTAGCGGAAATCCGCCGGTCCAGGGACGGCAGTCTTGAAAGCGGACGTTCCTAGAACCTGCTGACTTAAAGATCTGGTAATGGAGCCTTGATGCCTTAATGCGGGCCGGTGCTGAGAGAAGGCGAGGGTGAAGGCCTGGCTGCGACAAGTACACCGCGGCCACCGAACAGAAACGCCGTGTTCCGGAGTATTTTGGAGACTCTTAAGAAAGGGGGCAGTTTTTCTACATGGTCTCCTACTCCTTTGATGAATGTAACAATAATGTAAATACCTGCATAAAGGCTTTTCCTGATTACATCTATATATACCCCGTCTCTGGCCTCGTCGTTCCTTTTCCAACTTCGACTTCGCTACCCGAGTCACAACATTATTGTTTTTGCTGTAAACGAACGAAGGAAAAAGAAGAAAGAAAGATGGAAGACGAGAGAGGATTAAAGAGTAGAAAACCGGTGACATGAACGCGTATAATATATGAAAAGACTATGAGATCCAGATGCAAGCAACAGATATGCATGCTTACATCGACATATACGAGAGGCAGCATAACCGCGCCAGAATAAAACACTTTTATTAACATAAATAAGGTCGCAGGCTCGCGTAACAGTATACATATGCGCATTTTACCGCGCCGCGCGGTACACAAGGTAAAGTTCGCCGTATCCTCCGTTCGCAAGGTAACGAGCCCTTGCGACGCGTAAGGTGCCGGAGGCGCGCGATAACACTGCGTGTATCATAGGAGAAGCAGCCTGAGCGTTCCGCTACGAGCACTACCACGCCTGAGCAAGACAGGGCGCGTCGCGTAGCTGTGATTCGGCGAAACGCATGACTCGGCCGTCGTCGCGTGCGGTGCGTGAAAAGGAAACGATTGCGCAACGCCCTGGCATTCAGCGTTAGCGACATGCCTGTTGTCGCCGCTAAGCCGCGTCGTATGCATTATGTCTTTGCCTGGCCTAAAGCGCGGCCGTCTAGAGGGACATATATGACTGCGTCGCTTGAACATCCCTGGCAAGGACTTCGCTGAAAGCCGGTACTGACCTTAGCGACGGCAGCTTTCGTCGAAACCAAGTGCCGTGCGCTCGTTTCCTGTTATTCGGCGACGAATTGAATTGCATTACCTTCGTCTATGGCCGTCTTCTTTATATTGTCTCGCGCCACGCATCGCAACGCTCTCGTATACTTTCTTGAGACAATAACCCTGAAGCGCAGCCAGTTCTTGCAGAATTTTCGAGCCAAGGGAAGCGGTAATTATGATGTATCATGCCTTCGGGAGACCCACATTACCTTATCATGCGATGCATCAGCAATAGGCGTGCCCCTAGCGTGTTCGCGATCGTACAGGTGCGGGCATATATAAGTAAACGGAGCACGCTTTTCCGTTGAAATTAAAACCGCGCCTTCTAAACTAGAGATAAGAAAACAATATTTGTCTAAGTGAAATTAAGGCCACTGGCGTCTACTACCGGTTCGCACATACCACGACTGCCAGTTTCAATTATGTAAAGCGTGAAAAAATTTAGAAGCAAAAAGCGTGTTTCGTTTACTTTTGTCCGCACCGGTATGGCAATGGGTATACGTCGGGAATATGCGAATGCCGAAGCTTAAGGTGTTACCACTAGGTAAGTGCACGACAGGTAACGAGGCACAAACAAAGAACGCGAGGCAAGACGCGCTTGCCTTGTGTTCTTCGCTTCCGAAAAAGAAAAAAAAAAAAGAATGGAATTGAACTAACAAAAATTATTGTTAAGATGCGCTAGCCCGGCTTCAATTATCGATATTTTTTCTGCTTTCACAATCATTTACAGCGTTACCGAGTGAGTTAAGAAATTGACCATTCAAGACAGAGACTAAGTTGCGGACATCTGATGTAACAGCGTCATCATTAGCTGGTCTTGAATAGTAAATCGGTTAGTGGTCTCTGGCGAACCAAGATGGACTCAGTCTGCTCTGCTTTTAATTTCGGCGGGTGCAGGCACGGTGCGAATACACGCTCTTACACGCACCAGGAAGAAATCCGCAACCTCTGCCCTGAGGAACGTCATCAGCCGTCCGTTAGCGTAGCGAGGCCGTACATGCGTTCGATATTAATTATGAAGGGCGCCTAGAAAGAGTATATGCCAGGACAGTTCCGATGCTAATGCTAATGAACTACAGCACCTTTTGCCGCAACACACCGAAGTGCGCGTGAATGGTTTTTCCACAGCATTAATCTTTGATGAAGCGGAGAGAGAGAGAGAGAGAGAGAGAGAGAGAGAGAGAGAGAGAGAGAGAGAGCTGTTACCAATGCTTGCGAACCTTTGCGACGATACTTGTGATTGTACTGCGGGATTCGAAAGTTCAGATTAGTGGGGAAGGTGGGAGCGCGGACAAAGATAATTAACTGGGCCTATGTTGAGCTCCCGATCGTGTCTAATGCCTGTCGAGATGAGCATTACACGTACGTGCATGTATTGCGCCTGATCTTGTGTACATATTACAGCACTATTTGGTGCAATGTCGTGGGGTCGGTGTTAAATAAGAAAGTGAAAAAGAAAAAGAAAGAAAGATACCCAGTCAGCTGCTTAAATATCAAATGGGGAAAAGGGGATTTGGGTACACCGGTCGAGGCTAACAAAGTTTCTCGCTATTACAAAAGCGCAATGGAACCACCCGCTCAGACCGTAAAGCTGTGTAAAACTTGCGTTCGGGCTAGTTGGCTACACGAATCTAACGACTTCTGGCGCTGCATTGCCCATCACATATACACAGAAGGGATCACAAAAAAGACGTCCGCAATGCAGCGCCAGAAGTCGTCAGATTCGCTCAGACCGTGCTTGGTATACAACTGTTGTTTCTATCTCCACTCTTTTCCCCTTCTTCACGCGTTAATTATTCAGGTTTCTGCTAGTGGTGAGGCAGTTGCCGCTTCTTTCCTCACCTCATAACCACCTCCTCGTAGCAGCAACACGTCGACTGTTAATACAACGGCCAGCTAATCTGAAAACAAAGGGGGTCTGCGGCTGCCGCTTTCAGCAGAGATCAGGTAAGGCACCAAGTCCCACCGACCACCAATCTGCACGCACTCGATGCTTCCGAAGCGCCGATCTCAAGGCGTACTGTGCGGCGAGTGACGAAATCATGAAATAAAAAAGCAAAAGCCGACTTAAGATATGCCGCGCAAGCTCTGGAGATGAGTGCGAGGAATAGATCAAGAGCTTTAAATAATGAAATAACAAAAAACCTGCCCTCATTCGGATGGTTGCAGTGTACGAAGAAACGTTTCTTGAAGCCTCCCCACTCTCTATATCTCCACCGAAGAAGAAGTTGCGCAACGGCAATACACGCGACGACGCTGGTGCAGTCTTAATTAAAGGCAGCAAAAAAAAAAAAAAAAAAAAAAAAAAAAAAAAAAAAAAAAAAAAAAAAACGAAGAGAACGCGGTCCTCTGAGATAGACCACCGAGTGCGGGCTATATATATAGATACGTTCGCGCGCGCGCGCACGCTCGCGCTCTTGAGGGGACCCAAGGCACGCCTCGGGATTACGTGGATCGCGAGACGGAGCTATAAATCTGAGAGACACGTGCGCCATGATGAGATGGCCATTACGAGAGCACTTTGGCGAGAAGCACCGCTCTTTCACATCGGGACCCCACGAAGACGCCGCTCGCGGTAACGCGTGACGGGAAAGCCAAGACGCGAGCCGCGAAGGCTCGACCTCGCTCATGCGGACTGTGCAGTCGGCGGCGCTCTGTCGCACTTGTCAGTTGCATGCATCGCTGTGAACACTTCGAAGCCCATTACAGCGTTGAGTCGACGGATGACAAGGAGGGATATTTCATTATCTTCACTCGTCACCTCATCATCTGCCGAATTGAATCTTTTGCAAGGAAAACATAATAAATATGCGCCTATAACAACCACTAAAATTAAGGAAAGCATTGTGGAATATGGTTTTCTCAACCATAGACCATGGGCCCTTATGGGCTCATGGTCAGTTTAGATAATATACAATCTTACGGAAACTACAGAAAAAAAAAAAAAAGCAACCGTACCTTCGCACCCACGAACTTTGCATTTCGCATGCAGAGCTCTACGAGCCGAGTTCAGGCGGCGCGGCTTGTCTCACTTTCCGTTTTTATGCGTACTTAAGCTGCATGCATAATATTGAGAACGTTCGCCAGCGCTGCTCCCCATTCATAGCGACGGACATGGAACGCCCTGTCGAAGTGCAATTACAGCGTAAAGCGCGCACTAACTAAAGAGCAGGGCGGCAGCTGAACGAGCTTTCTCACCTCATTTTCCAGTTATGTATACGGTGACTACGCCCAAACACTTAGCTCAGAAATTGATTATCCGCAGTACGCCTACATTACTCACCGCTGTACCAGGCGCCGTTTTTTCTTACCTTAGTGCCAACGTTTTTAATATGACCGCGGTTACGTGTCCGACACATCGCATGAGCATGTACTGGTTGTTTTTTGTTTTT